>NC_074713.1:38580211-38880211 GCF_947242115.1 Biomphalaria glabrata
TATGAAACTTTCCTCAAATAAATGAGGTAAATAACTGGAGTTTTTAGATAATTTTTCTTATGTTCGAAAGAATAGTTGATTGGTCCTTATTCTAATGGGAGCTATTGGCAGCAGTTAACAAAAAATTAATACTGCAATGGAGAGTATTTACAGTGAAGCAATTCTGTATTTCATAGTTTAACTCCCTTTGTTTAAATATCTTGTGAAAACATTCACAGAAAAAATGGTGAAACTTGTATTAGAAAATTGTGCCATAAGTATAAGAACTCTAACCCTAACCCTAAATTATGGTATTTACCCCCCCAAAAAAAATTTTACCAATGGGTAACTTTGCAGGTAGACATTACAAAAAAATTAATTTGACATTTCACTGTGAATCCTAGGTAAAGGTTACAAATAATAATAAAAAAAATTATTCCACAATTCTTTAAATTCTACAAAACTCATATTTACACATATAGACCCATACATTTTATTTACAAACCCTCATTATCCTGCTGCTAAGATTTGACTGTTTCAGATGACCTTTATATCAGTCTTTTATTTCTTTTATTATTCTTGGTTTATTTGTAAAAGGCATCAAATTATTCTCATCGGTAGACTTTATTTCGATGCAGGGCTGGGTTTAAGTTAGTGGAGACCCCTACTCTTAGTTGAAAGCTTTAATAAAATCCACGTATGAATACTACAAGAAGAAATACAGCGAGTACATTTTAATGCCATTTTTGTTGTTTTTTTTTAAAATTAATATTAAATATACATATTTAAGGAAAGTTTTTTTTTTTTTTTTAGTTTTGTGGAGGGTAAGGCTCTGGATTGATGCACTGTCCAAATCACAAGCTGCTACAAGCATATATATCTGTGCCATCTTTTCCCTTTGCAACTTCTCATGTGACTAAAGAAGCCAATCGTTGATTTACAGCTGTGAACACAGGTTGGACATTAGTCAGGCGCTGTTTCATGTTCACCCTTTTAACTACATTACTTGTTACGAATGTACAGGTTTCCTTTCTGGTGTAGTTCTATCGACCTTCATAGAAGATATCATTGTTATAGGCTACTTACATTTTCGTGGGAAAATGAAAAAAAAAATGATAAAGGAACATCCCGCCATGGTTGACCTTGGACATAATTCGAATGCACTAGATCAGTGATACACAAACTAAGACCCGCGGGTAATATCCGTATATATATATGCCCTACACCTAAACAAATACATAAATTAAAAGTATTAAACACCGCATTTAACATTACAAATTTAAAGGCACATTGTCATCCTGTTTAATTTATAAATAAGATTTTTACAAAGAACATTTTGACTAGACATGAAACCATTAATTCAATGAATGGCTTTAATTACAGCTGTAATTATTTTCCCCTAGACTTCAACGAACTCAGACAACTGAGCAAGTGGATCAACTGGAGCGTGTAAAATGCGAACTTAAATTTAAATTTGGATTCACTTTAAAAAAAAAATCCAATGATTAAATGTAGGCCTACGCATCTCCCTTGTAGACTGTTACGCACTCGCGCGCGCACACACACACACACAAAATCAAAAGCACATGTTTGATTTCAGTTTCATTTCAAACTTTGATTTGCTGACTTGACGTTATCTTCTGTCCAAAGGAAATGTACATTGGAACAGAGGAAAGGAAATAACAAAATATCAGCCTCTCACAGGAAGGGCGTCACTTGTATAGGCCTACCACCCCCCTTACCCATTTTCCCTCCTTTCTATTTCTCTAATCCAATCTGTACATGCTCTCAGCGGGATGACAACAAATTGTTTCCAGATAACTGATTGAACGACAATAGGATATGGACAATTTGTTCACCAGACAACTGGTTCACTATACAACTGATTGAACGACAATAGGATGTGGACAATTTGTTCACCAGACAACTGGTTCACTATACAACTGATTTAACGACAATAGGATATGGACAATTTGTTCACCCGACAACTGGTTCACTATACAACTGATTGAACGACAATAGGATGTGGACAATTTGTTCACCAGACAACTGGTTCACTATACAACTGATTGAACGACAATAGGATATGGACAATTTGTTCACCAGACAATTGGTTCACTATACAACTGATTGAACGACAATAGGATATGGACAATTTGTTCACCCGACAACTGGTTCACTATACAACTGATTGAACGACAATAGGATATGGACAATTTGTTCACCAGACAACTGGTTCACTATACAACTGATTTAACGACAATAGGATGTGGACAATTTGTTCACCAGACAACTGGTTCACTATACAACTGATTGAACGACAATAGGATATGGACAATTTGTTCACCAGACAACTGGTTCACTATACAACTGATAGAACGACAATAGGATATGGACAATTTGTTCACCAGACAATTGGTTCACTATACAACTGATTTAACTACGATAGATTTACCGGACAATTTGTTTACCAGACAACAGGTTCACTATACAACTAATTTGACGACAATACATTAACTGGAAAAATGGTTCACCAGATAATTGGTTCACTAGACAACTGGTTCACCGACTATTGGTTCACTAGAAAACTGGTTCTCTGACAACTGGTTCACTAGACAACTGATTTAAAGGCAATAAGTTAACCGGACAATTTATTCACCCGACAATTTATTCAGTAGGCTCACCGACAATCGGTTTACTGATACTTTGTTCACCAGAATATAAAAAAAGTTCACACGACAAAATAGCTCAGTGATGTTAGCTTCATGGACAAATTGTTCACAGGATAGACCTATGTTGCTAATATCGGGTGAACTATTTGTCTGTAAAGAAATTATCGTGGAACTTTTCTCAGGTAACTCTCTACTTTCTGAGTTTTATTTCTCCTAAATCCACTATAAATTTATTAAATGAGATTAAATAGACTCTTTTCATTTTGGACAATTGGGACTTAATGGACCTAACCACGACATACGAAATCTTACGGTACATGGGCGCAGGGGGGGGGGGGAGGGGAAATCGGAGTTTAATGACTGATTTTTTGCTTTGATTCTGTTTATTTTAGGTGAGATTTTAATACTAAACAATCACTTGCGTAGCCAAATGTGTTTTGAGTTTAAACCCCCCTTCAGCGGGTCTTGAAGCTAAAAAAAATACCTCTCCAATATAAATAAGAGCAAATTACACACTCAAAATTCTATGAGCGTAGCCAAGCCAAGGGGTGTTTTGAGTTTAAACTCCCCTCCTCCAGGGGGCTTTTTTTTAAGTTTAAAACCCCTCCAGATGGTTTTGAGTTTAAATACCCCCATACAGAGAGTTTTGAGGTTGAAATTCTCTCTTTTCAATTTTATTCTAAAGCAAACTAAGTCACCAAATTCTATGACCGTAGCTAACGAGGTTTTGGATTTAAAAAAAAAAATTCAGATTTTTTAGCTTAAAACCCCCCCAAAAAAGGATTTTGACTATAAAACTTCCCTTTCGATATAACATCTAAAGTAAACTACAGTCACCTAATTCCAAGAGCGTATTCAAGAGAGGTTACACATTTCTACCAGTAGCTGGGCTCCATTAATAAAGTGCAATGAAAAATCATCTGAAGAAATTGAAAAAGACTAAATGTGGCTCAACAAAGAGGGCTAAGACGGATTTTAGGAGTCAGTTATAGAGATTTGGACTCATCAAGAAAATCGCAAACAGGGACATCCTAGTACAACTTGGGGCCACACTTTCATGGAGGTCCTCAGAGCAGGTGGGAAGAGGCTTCAGACATTGCCAGTGATAGATTTGTGTGGAAGCAGCTTGTCGCCCAATGCGCCGAACGACGCGGGGGGGGGGGGGGATCAGCACGTAAGGTTTTTGAACTAAAACTTTTGAATAGCAGGATAATGCACTGGTAGATACCTCAGAATATGTATTTTGTTGGCTTACAATACCGGAAATAGTGCTTGGCTCACAGCGCTCCCCCAGACCCCCTTGCTGGCAATGGCGGGGAGTCTACAATTTTCCTACTAATTCCAGGAAGAACATATTCTAGGGTACAATAAACGTCTTCCGAAAGAATGAAGGGTCAGAATGTAATAAAGATTAATTATGTACACACACACGCACAAATCATATATATATAGTGCGTATATATATAATATATAATAATAAGGCTTGTATTTGAGTCCCAGCTGTGACCTGCATATTTTGCCACATCCAGGGCAAGCATAACCATTGCCCGCAGGTGGTCGATTTAGATTTTCTTTTCGTCGTCTGCGTTTGTCATCGGCAGCAGATTTTCTTTTGGTCTCAAATGTGTATCCCGCGGCCTTCGTGAGTGACCTCCAGCTGTCTCGTTCCGACGATATATATTTGCGTTGGGGGGTGGGGGTGGCGGAAAAAATCCACCCCCCACCCAAAAAAAAAATCCTGGCTAATAGTATTCTTGAAAAACATAATGACTGTCAGGAGGGTTTTGTCCCCGGGCTCATCTAGGAGATGATGTACTTCGCCGGGCTCCCCACCTGAACAGTGTTTATTAACTTTATGCCGGGGTTATAGTTTAGCCTTGGCTCGTCTGCCTGGGCACCCCTAACAGTCTAGCAATCAATTTATGCAATAAATATTCAGGAACGATGAAACCAAATATTAACGTATACTAGTGAATAACAATATTGCATATAACAACAAAGGTTTAATTAGTTAATGATATATATGATATTATGAGGCATACATTACGAATGAATATCAATAGCATTTACAAAGCAATTATAAAATACATTCAAAGGAACTATAGCACACCTTAATCTCAGTGCCATAGTCGATCAGGGCTCACAACGCCCAACCCAACGCCACGGGCAATAGTCAACAACCAAGCCTACAACTCAGACTTGACTCCAGCAGAGTCCCAAGCCTGCGTCCCTAGATAAGAAAAATACACACTCCTTTGATACCGCCATTCTCACGATTATAAAAGAAACGATTTTAGATCTACGACATGTAGAAGATAGTAAAATAAACTAACTTACCCACTACTGGGGACTAACACCACACAGATAACTCACTCTCAAGGCACACCAAGAGACACACCAAGAGACTCATCTCAAGGCACAACAAGAGAACAATGACACTAATATAGCGCATCCCTAGGAACTGAACTAATAAAACCTTATGGTGCTCAAAAGAAAATACCAAACAAGATGCGCACGACCGTCTGGCCATTAATTCGGGTGGTATCTGATGGAGAGATGTCGAGAGCACCGATTGCGAGTCTCATTACAACACTTCTGTGGTGAAAGTAAAGGATTGAATAAATCAATGTATGATTGTCAGGCCAGGGACGGCGTTAGGCCGATTTTACCGATTGCTCCGCGCCAGCCCTATCCCCATTTACATTTAGCCATGACTCTTCTCACAGGCTCTTGAGGCTGTAGGACTTTAAGGGTTAACATATTTAGTATATCGTACGAAATGATGTAACGTTAATTAATCCACGGGCGCCTACTACATTTGAGTTTCTTCCTATGCATGTATAATATATGTTGATTTAAGGATGTAATTAATATTAAATAGTTGTTATTGTGAACACAATAAATTTAGAAGAGGGTCCATTAGATTGGGCCCCGCAGTTTGTTAGGGCTGCCTTGTGTCCAGCCATACATTTCATGCCGGTGAATAGATGTGCCAAGTTATAGTTCTTAAATGTTATCTTTGGGATCTTCCAAAAGTTGTTTGGGTGCAGGGCAAAGCTTCAACAGGTCTGGGAGTAGATCATGCGCTTTGACTTAACCTCACACTCTCACAAGAGAAGTCTATTCAGGGCGGAACAAGGGTTCTGTTCTTCAGTCCTGATCCCCACTTGTCGCATTCTTAATAGAAAGATTGTCGAATCAATTAGTTGCAATTGAAAGGTGCGGAATTATAAATACCGGTACATAAAACTCAACCGCACATTTTTTTTATGCATGGTTTTTAAAAGGCAGAATTTGATTCTCTGGAGAGTATAATGGCTGAATGGATGTGTGGTATGCGCAGTGGAATGTCGTTCGGATGGTTTCGCTGGCTCAAGGTTCATACCCTGCTCGCTGTGATTTCCCTAGTCCTGCGGGAGGTTTGGATTAAGAGGAAATCATCTTCAAATCTGAAGGAACATCCGAAACATGTCAAACAAACCAACAAGAAATCTAGAAATAATAAAAAAGATTTCATACTTCCCCATCCCAGAATCCCTCATTACACATGTTTACGTAATGTCTACGAGAGGAACAGAGTTTTACACAGTGGCGTAGCATTCATGGCGCGAACGGGTTCAATGAACCCAGGTCCACGACCAATAGTGGTCCACAGCTGTGTCGTAGCATTCATGGCGCGAAGGGGTTCAATGAACCCGGGTCCACGACCAATAGTGGTCCACAGCTGTGTCGTAGCAACCATGGCGTGAAGGAATTCATTACGCTTGGGCCTATGACTCATGGCCAGTTGGAGCCCACAACTTAGGAAGAACATTTGTTTGTTCATTTGAAACACTTTGAAGTCGTTTAACTCTGTTAAGAAATTGTAAAAACATTGACTTTTAAGACACTATTACGTATATGCAGTCCTAACGGAGTCAAACGTTATGACATAATTACTTATTTTAAAAAAGGTACGATCTTTACATTGGGATATCTTTACATTTAGATTACTCATTTTTTGTCACATTTTAAATTTGTCTTATTGGCTGGAAAGGGGGGGGGGCACCAAGATGTTCTTCAACCTGTACCCACGGGTACCTTGCTACGCCACTGCTACTAGTTTGATACCGATATTTACTTGTGTAGCAGGCAGTGGTTACGTATAGATCTACCGTCTCTTACTGTCACCTAAATTAAAATTTAACGTAACACTAATAGTCCAATATTTAAACTACATGCTTACATATTACTTCCTAATGTGTCTTAAAACGAATAGATATTAATTAATAATAATATCTTTTAATCTCGTGCTTTTAAGAATGTGCGCTTATAATACTGTCTCTAATTCAGTCACAAGAAGCACTGGCACTTGATTTCCAACATCAATTCGGTCCAATACCAAGCCGTGTTTATGCCATCTCCCATTTAGCTCGAGCCTATCTTTATAGTTCTTTAAGCTATCTCTATTTTTTGTGCTTTCACCCAGACTGCTTTCACATTGGATAAATTGTTATGCTCCAATCAAGACTTACAACACACATGCCAGTCCTATCATATATCATATGAAATCATATTTATCTGGAGCTTCTAAACATTATCACCGACAGCACCTCGGGGGTGGGAGGGGGCTGGGGGCGTGAGATAGAAGGTAGATTGGTCATGAGGCCATAATCTCCAAAAGCAGTAACTCAGATTTAACAATATCTGTTTCAGAACAGAAAAGAAATAAAATAGATTCTAGAACCAACATGTTAGACACATGCAGATCTAGGGAGTGTAAAAGAAATGACATTCCTTTAAAGATAAAATACTGCACATATTTGAATGACTGGTTGTTGATCGTCTCACTAATGACACGCAAGTCCTGGGTTCGATCCCCATAATAAACAATTTTTGTCAAGGACAAATGAAATATAAATGTTAAATGTTTTCTTAGAGGTTCAGCGAGTGCCGATTTAAATTATTTTGACAGCGGATTCAAGTGGTGGTTGATTTTGAAACCAATATGGTGCAATGCCCACACATTCACATCGTATAACCTCAAACCATTCATTCGAAGTTTGTTTGTTTGTTTGTTTTTTTTCTTTTCTAGCGGTGGTTGATTTTGAAACCAATACGATGCAATGCCCACACATTCATATTGTATGACCATAAAACCATCCATTCTAATTACTTTTTTTTTTTAAAAGGTGCGATCTTTGCATTGGAGTGTCTTTACATTTAGATTACTCATTTTTTTTTGTTACACACTAAATTTGTCTTATTGGCTTGAGGGGGGCCCACCAAGATGTTCACGAACCCGGGTCCACGGGTACATTGCTACGCCACTGGTTTTACACATGTTTATGTGTTATGCTACGAGGAACAGAGTTTTACACGTGGGTGTAATTGAACTTAAGTTTGAATTATGTTTTGTTGAGCCTGAAGATTGCTGCAAGCAACCAATGCATGGGACCCAGTTAACATTTTAGTTCATTTCTGACCTCACGAGAGCCTCCAACAGAAACTACAATTTTCTAGCATTGAGCGAGTTTTTTTATTTAGAAACTAATCTAATATTTATAGCCTTTACTTGTAAAGCATAGCCTGTATATATATACAATACGTATATATCTCCAGAAGGGAACTACTATGAGGTTTTCTCTTTTTTTACCCTAAGGGAAATTTTTGTGCTTTTCTCAACCAATCAACATCTGCGTTATATCTCTTGACGGCAGACTTGGAATGAAGCATGTGAAAATTAAGCTGTGTTGAAAGGTTGCTGTGATAAAGAATTTTGTTGGTTCAGCCTGTGGCTCTGTGGTACAGTACATAGTATGTGTGTGGTATATAGCACACTAGATCGAATTATGTGTAGTGCTCATATTATTTTTATGTAACCTACATATTGTGAATGGTGTAATTGACGAGTGTTGTATTGACGTGTGACGGGTATATATTATGTTTCTGAAATGAAGTCCTCTATAAATATGTTAAATGAGATTAAATAGCCCCTCTTCACCTCTTGCATTGTATTCTCAAGTTTGGCAAAAGCGGACTTTAATGGATCTAACCTCGATCTACGAGTATATACGAGTGGTTTAGTAGGTTACATATTGATGTAGTCTTGCACATATTATGCGTATGGTAGAGTACATATTATGTGAAACAAAATGAATGACTTCTAAATGGACATAAAGCCCGGAAAAAGAAATGGCCGGGAAACACCATCATGATTCTAAGGACGACAGTAGATTATGGGAGAGAATGGAACACCGCTGGTGTACTCAGATGTTTACTTGATTCTAAGGAAGGCAACATTGTTATGTCCAAGCAGTTGACTTGACCCCAAGACACGTGAAACCATTGGAGCGTGTGTATCTCACTAGAGCTTGCTACTCTCAATGCCTTAAATTGACGTCACACTGTCCACTATATTGACTAAGACGAGGCTACAAACAATGTAAACCACGAGGCTCCAGTCCACCCAACTCTAATGGCTTCCTGACTTTCGTTGCAGAAAGTAAAGCAGTTTGTCGTCGTGCTGAACTCATGACACCATCATTAACTGTAGGCTGTACAAACAGTTGACCTTTACATCATCTGACCTGTAGATCGCGGGGGGAGGGCTGAAAGGGGTGGTACTTTACTACAACGCGTGTTTAATACATAACATTAGTAACAAGACATTCAACTGTAACTATATGGTATCATGGAAACAATACAGGCCTACAATATAACGTGTACGAAAGATATGAAGGTGGAACGCTTGACTCAATCCAACTGACTCACGACATCAACACAAAACTTCACGAATAAGAGAAAGACCTTTTTGTGTGTGTGTGTGTGTGTGTGTGTGTGTGCGTGTGGGGGGGGGGGGAAGGAGGAGTAAGAAGAGGCTCAGAAAAGATAAAAAGCAAAACAACCGCAAAACAAATTAAGCGGCGAACATAAACCCAACAGAGGCAGAAATAAAGCACTCCAAACTGGCCATTCGTCATAAAGTTTGGAAATATTTATGGTACCCTCTCGTGTTAACTAGGTTACGACACACTCACTCATGTACCCGAGGTCACGCGTGCACACACACACACTCACACAGGACCAACTCCCCCTCATCTTCCAACAGATCTCCTCCAAAAGACATAATTCATTGCCCTGCTTCTCTATGCTAAAGTAAGTCCCTAATGAAGTGGAAGACGCAGTGAGTCCCTGGCCACTTCAGGAAGTTTCTGAAGAGAGAAAGAAAAGAAAAATATCGGTATTGACTAGTATGTCTTAAAAAGTAACACTCAAAGAAAAAAAAAAACCCACGAAAGAGAAAAAAAAATCTTCCAATCTACAACCCTTAACAGTAGGTACAGGTGCAACCCATTCCTACCTTTCTTCCTCCCCACTTGAAGCAGCGTAAATATACTATCTCTTGCCATTTTTACCCACATAGTCTTTTCAAATAAAAGTCATGAAAATTTCGCTTTTTAACTAATCATTTCACATTATTAGTGTAAGGTTAGTATAGTTCCATGGTCTAACATGTTAAGTAATGAGTTCAGCATATCTAAGAAATCAATAATATAGAGTAGATTCCCTAGAACAGGACCGAGGGAGGAACCATTGAACAACTTGTGTTTCATTTTTGAGTTAGTATCATTGACAGAATAAATACCGGTATATAGACTGGTCAAAAAGATAATTTTTGTTCGTAACCTATTGCTATTTAAAGAGATATAAAAATGAAACTAGAGCAGGGGTGGGCACATTTTTTTTCTATCGAGGGTCGCATTTTTTCAAATTTTGGAAAAGGGGGCCGCACATATATATACTTAGAAAAGCAGGATAGCTAACTGTACATAATGTCTCTAAGTTCAAATTTATACTGTAATATTACTGTATTATACATTTACATCTCATATTTTACACTCTCAACTGACAATAAGAGTTAAAAATTTCTGAAACATATTCTATGAATATTGTTTTAAATTTTGGTATTGTCTTTTTACATCACAACATTTCACCACAAAAATATACAGCTGTACTTAATGTGAAGTATTTAAAGGTCTACACTTGTGCATAATGTTCCGGAACTGTGGAACCAGCTTACTAGTTGTTATCCTCTCAAATTACAGTCAGTCAGCATCGACCTGTTGTTACACTTGTTTAATTTTCAAACAAGAAACTACTTGTTGACACATGAGCTCAAATAATGTGAAATTATAGCACCAACGTTCGTTAAAAGTGTGGAAATACAGCTTCTGGTAGCCATAAAAGTCTGTAGACAAACTTGAACGGGCGATATGTTTTCGGGTTTGTTACTTGAATGTAACGTTATAAGCCTGACATTTAGCCCCCATCTTTTTGAAATCATATACTAATATGAAAACTACTGATGAATAGATCAATTAAGCCTACATTTTTTATTTGGCACCTACTTCGTTCTCTGTTTATACTTTAACTTAAAAAAAAACAACAACATAAAGAAACTGAAACAGACGCAAAATAGAGTCGCGGGATTTAAAGCAAAATACACAAAAAATATATATATATAAATTCAACAAGGCTTATATTAATGTGTAGCAATTAGTTTGGATCAGTCATGTAATTAAATATGTAATAGATCTAGACTAACACTAATAAATCTCTGCGATTAGAAATATTTCTTTTACCAGTTGTTTTTTGTTAAGAGCAGTTTCATGCTTTTAACGTTGTCAATACACTATGATCCTATCACTTGACTGGACCAAGTGGATAGGGGGAGAAAGAACGGGGCATCTGGGTGATCGCTTTTAAAATGTATTTAAAAAAAAAAGGGAACGACCTGAATTCGAACTTGTGGGCTAAAGCCTTCTCAAGATTCTCAAGCCAACACTAGCGAAGAGTCTATGAACATGAAAGATTGTAGAGTTATCTCTCTTGTTTCTATTTCATGTTTGTGCTCACTATGCCTGAGACAGCAGCCTAATATAAAGGGGAATAATCTAACTTATAACCACCACTTCAGTCAAGTACTATTTCTTTTCATTGTTTGAGATACCAAACAAAGTAATTTAACTAATGTAATTTATAAAATACGATAAGAGATGTCTTTTGATGATTTCCCTGTTTTTGGTGTTAGTCTCCATTCCAGTATCCTAAGTTGAAAAAAAAACAAACATCCAGCGTGACTAATAGGTACTGTAAGATTAATACATTCAGTAGTCTAAGACTAATAGATCCAGGAAGACCTACACACCCAGTAAGACTTACACACCCAGTAAGAAAGACTTACACACCCAGTAAGACTTACACACCCAGTAAGGCTTACACACCCAGTAAGACTTACACACCCAGTAAGACTTACACACCCAGTAAGACTAAAAAAAATACATTATTACTGAGTTCACATCACAAGAAGGAAAGAGCAGTGCTCTCTGTCTAGAAATCTACTAGCCTGGATAGTCTACTCCCCGGCTTTGGTTTGTATATGAATCTTGTTCAGAATACTAACCATATTATGGTTATATTAACCCTATTATGTAGGTTAGTGTTATTATTACTGAGCATTACTATCTAAGCCTGTTGGTGACGTGCTATTTTTGTCCTGCTTAGCACTCTGATCTGAAAAGGTCTAAGAATTGAATCAATGGCGTCCACAAAGAAAACGTACTTAGTAGAAGACCTAAGTTAACACCAATGGTCATCAACTTATTTTGTTTTCTTATACACATTCACTGTAGACTCTCCAGAAAGCCTCGTGCAGACGAAACTCTCAAGATCAAACAATAATGTAATTAGTTACCACCGTAACAAAATATTTAATCGATTGCCCTTTAAATTGGTAAGAGTGTCTGTATGTGCGTATCCGTGGATATACGTCTTGGGGTGTTTTTGTGAAGGGGGAGAAGAGGGTGCGTATTTGTATACACGCCATCAGCTGAAAAGAGCGCTTGTGGATGGCAAATATTTAAACACCTCGCCTCGACAGATTGGGAGAGCTTACTGATCGATAGGAAGAATACAGAAGTGGTGGGACTTCAAAGCAGGACAACTGCGGTGGGACTGAAAATAAAGAAACAACATAAGTGCAGATTAATGCCCTTGATGTGTGTTCTTCAACTACCGAGTTCTTTCTCTTGTCTCGCTATCCGTTCACTCACCCGACCCTGTTCAGAAATATTTAAAATCAGACAAGAGTTGATGCACTGATTTAGACCAGCACAAACATCCATGAAAGACCGTACACGCACAGTTCACTCTCAGGCACGAACACACTGATAAGTTCTTACGTTTTTCTTTTCATTTTGTGTACTTCTATCCCATAATTTCTGCTCCCCCACAGAGCAGGACAGAGCTTTGTTTACCAGAGACATAAACAGCGCGCCTTAACAAAGTTCACTTCAAACTGGTCCGATCGCCTTCTCTTGTTTAGCGGACGAACTTCTAAAGCTCAATTATTTCACCTTTCACGCGATACAGGTCTGAAGACATATCTAGCTTCCTCTTTATCTACCCAATCTTTTGTTCTGTTCCTCCCCCCATCTTTATCTCTCTTTGTCTCTCTTTCACCCTCTCCCCCCTGCTTTCACGTCGTTTGTGGTATACAGAGTGTATAGGGATCTAATATTTATATTGGTACACACTTTAGGAAGAACTGACAATATATTTGCACATACTCTACGGATCAGATCTCACATCTAAACAACTCTCAGGGCTGACTTAATCAAACTTCTATTTCTGTCGCCTTTGCTTTTACTGTACTAAGGGGACATCGAGAGAAGGGCACCAGGGTCCGGCTCATCACCTTCAGTTTGAGACAGTTTTCTTCTACTCTGAAAATACTTGTAGTGCATTTTGCTTTGTCTATAATGTAAGCACGGCTAGCGTGATACCTTTTTTTGTGAGCTGATGTTTTGTTGGTGAGATTATACCTCATAAGAAAACCAAGGGAATTAACCTAACCAATGTTAGTGGTTGTTAGATCTAGCTGAAGATGATGTTGATTCATCTATTGACTTGGAATGTTATCTGTGTGTTTCGTAAGTAGCCTACAACTCACCACAGAACAAATATTACACAACAAGATCACGTGGTCTGTTGAACACCAAGTTTTATTACAGAAATAAGGGGGGCACAGTGGACGTTGTCAGGTTCACTTCCAGCAGTCTCTTCGTCTCTCGTCCGTTAATTGTTCTCTATCTACTTCCGTTCTCACTTTTAAACGTACTGTCACGTCACAAAGGAAATACCCGATTCCTACGTGCCCTAATATTGAGTCATTACACCATTTGTTATGGAGTGACTGTAGATGTGTGTATTGATGGACGTAATCTGATGTAGCACATGTACTGTTTTGATGCTAAGATCTGCTATTGGATGGACCGGGTATAAAGGCTGATGAAGGGAGACACTGCCAACTAGAGAATGAGAAGAGTTGATTAGAGTACAAAGCTATTTCTCAAAACCCTTTAAAATTTTTAAAATTTAATTTCTGTTTTGTATTTTGTACACTGAAATTAAAAGACTTTAGATATTTCGAATAAAAAGAAAGCTTTACTCTTTTATTCAGATTTACGTGTAAATGAATCAAGTTAAACAAGAAGGTAAGATGAATTAGCTGTCTGGAGCTACACCACAACAGCCCCAAACATCAACATCATTTTTTGGGGGCATATGTCGTTTACATATGTCGACTTCTTTTCACTGCTAGCGTCCTTAGCAACAAGAGATCGGCTGAAAAAATCAAATTCTTGATAGAATATTTTTAAATGGCGCTGTCATGAACAAAAATGACCTCTTGAAAATCGACACCAACAGTTGGGAAAAAAGAAGCACTGGATAGAACAAGAAGAAAGGGTCATATACTGCAGATGGCCTACACACCAGAAGTAGAAAAACGGGTGAAAGGGCTACACCGTTTGCTGATTACAGATGCCTCTTTAGCCACATGAGAAATTACAAAGGGAAAAGATCGTCTTGCAACGACATGAAATGCCATAGGCAGAACTGGCACAGTTAGTGTTAAAGCTGGGTGTAACAGGGCTGATATACTGTTCTTATTATTAATCACACTTATTTTCAACCGTCACTCAATTCAGTGATTCACATTGAATAAATTCTTCACGAATCACTCAACTTAGATCTAATAGAACTGGAAAAATAACAACTCAACAAATTTCTCTTTATTTATGATAAAAAAAATTTAAGCAAATTTGAGAATCTTCGTAGAGGAACAGTGAAATACTAGACACTATTTTCTAAACATCCAATTAAAAGGCTCAAGTAAACTAGGACAACACAATGGTATTACTAATTTGTCGGAATTAAAAAGATAAAGCCCTTCGCTCTTGTATTGTAGACCAACATATTACGGTCCACATAAGATTGTTACAGTTGGCAGTATATGGCTCGTACAGCTAGATCATTAGTATAGTTTTGGAAACAGCCTAAAGTAGGCTCAGAGACTTTGTAAAGTTGTTTGTTTTTAAAAGTACATTTGGTCCTAGTCCAGAACTCCTGAAGGACGGCAGTGGATGAAAGTGTGCTAGGTTTGAACTTAGGATCATCCTGACGACAGTCTGCAGCGCATACCAGACGACCAGCGATCCATTCAAAAGCTTGTTATGTTTTGACTATTAAGACAGCCAGTGACACACCATTAGTAAAGGCATTCACGCACGGTTAAGTATGAGAAAAAAATGGACATGCAGGCATAATGGCGGCAAACTCTAAGGATAGCAGAAAAGAGAGAAATAGAGGAAACTGGTCAACAACAACATTGATGGCTCTGGTCTATAGAGAAATAGAAGAAATAGAGGAAACTGGTCAACAACAACATCGATGGCACTGGTCTATAGAGAAATAGAAGAAATAGAGGAAACTGGTCAACAACAACATCGATGGCACTGGTCTATAGAGAAATAGAAGAAATAGAGGAAACTGGTCAACAACAACATCGATGGCTCTGGTCTATAGAGAAATAGAAGAAATAGAGGAAACTGGTCAACAACAACATCGATGGCTCTGGTCTATAGAGAAATAGAAGAAATAGAGGAAACTGGTCAACAACAACATCGATGGCACTGGTCTATAGAGAAATAGAAGAAATAGAGGAAACTGGTCAACAACAACATCGATGGCACTGGTCTATAGAGAAATAGAAGAAATAGAGGAAACTGGTCAACAGAGCACTGGTAGGGCCACAGAGTTTACAAAAGACACCGAGAACTTGTATTATGTAAAATAATTTAAATTGCTAACATAAAACTCTGACCCTCATCAAAGCTGAAGCCAACTGATTAGATCTCTTACAGGTTGCCCCAAGATGGACATGGTCATTCTTGACGTTTGTCATTCCCATTTTCAGGGTTACCAAAGTCTTCACATCATATTAGTTTAAAAATATCAACTTTGGGAAAATAATGAGGGAGCGTGAAATTTAAAAGAAGAAATGTATTACTTAAAAACTTGAAACTCCAGAAGAACGCAGCATCATGGCAGCATCTCTAAAAACATTGACAAATCACGGGAGCTTACTCTCCGTACCTGAAATACTCCGGAAGTAATAATTCTGTGTACATGTCTAGTGACGTGAGCGCCAGGAATGGCAGAAGAACATGTCTCAGCAATGATGTCGTCTGCAATATAAAAACAAACAAACAAACTCCAGACACATCCTCTAAACTGTTTACTTGACCCGACCTAGATATTTTTCGATGGCAGCCAACACAAATGACACGTACGTGTACACAGGACTGCCTCAAAATTGGAAACAAACAGGTAGATCTACTACTATCTACATTAATGGGTGATTAATCTACAATCTAGAATAGATCTAACTAGACGGTCACTTACTATAGACACTATAGTATATTCTAGATCTATATAATAATTATTATTATCCACATTTCTAGATCTAGTTATCTACAACCAAATATATAGAAAAAATAAATGATATAGATGATTCCATTCTAAATTATATTCAATGATGGTACTTACCAAATAAGGGAAATGTGGATCTGTTCACTTCGAAGCTACTTCATTCGTTGTGTTCTAATTTCTTGGCTAAATAAAATACACATAGTGACTCCATGGTTCAGTAAGAGTCGGAGAGAGAGAGAGAGAATAACATTGAACTTATTGAACAGAAACTATAGAGCCACTGCTTTTCACTACTGGCAATTGTTAACCATTTTTGTTACCTTGGCTGCATCAACTCCAAATATATTCTGCTGGATAAAGACATCAACATCATTAGCCAAAGCAATTGGCACCATGCCCCGGCTGCAGAAAAGAGCGTGGGACAATACCTTGATGACTACCAATACCAAAGCTTTAGTCTGCCAGATCTGTGTCAGCCTACTCATGGTAGGAAAATAAGCTGAATGTCTTCCACCTCCGATGCCTAAGGCAGATTCTTAAAAAAGGTTTCAAAGTGGAAGTTCTTCCAAGAGCAGGGTGCCAGGATATCCGCGCTCTTATCAGCAGCAGACGCCTTGGCTGGCTTGGTCATGTGCACCGAATGCAACAAGGTCTACTTCCACAAGACATTCTGTATGGCAATCTAATAGAAGGCAGGAGAGCTGCTGGTCGCCCACTTTAAAGGATACTGATTTATGGAGAGAGAGAGAGAGCATAAAGGAAGGGTCCCGGCTTGCAGGAGTAGAAGGAAGGTTAGAAGTGTAACAATACCTGGTGATGGCCCTTGTGTTCCTCTCCAACTAACAGTTGCACAATTTTATTGTTGCCAGATAAAATTAAATGCCCTACAAAGGCAGGCGGTTACAACAAATACAAATACATACAAAAGTAAACAAGCAAAATATATATACAATAAAGATTTTAATAAGTGGAATAACTCCACATTGACAGATACATATCTCAATATGTATTAATTCCCTTTTTCAATATCAAACAAAATTAATTAGTTACCACTATTTAATTAATTATTTGGTTATTTTTTAAATTGATTCATGTGTTGTCTTCGACAATAAATAATTGTGTAAATTTTCAACTTGATCCGAGAATGTGAAGTGGGAGACATAACGTGTTCAAAATTTGTACCAGAGAGAAAGACAGAGGGAGTTGATAGAAGCTTTGTTAAACACACACACACAAAGAAATACAAATACGTTGATTCACTCAGCCTCCTCACTCTTTCTCATATCCTCTCTTTCTACCCTCTTTCTCTTTCTATCTGTGCCTTCCCTCTATTTCTTTATATATTTATATGGTTCTTTCGTTAAGTCTCTCTCTCTCTCTCTTTAATCGTCTTCTTCTCTCCTCCTTACACAATGCCACTCTCCAAAGTTCCTACAAGTTTTTAGTGCAAAGTAATACTTAGAAAACATTTCACGATACAACTGCAAATATCATGAAATGATTTTATGCTAGCGCCCAGTTACACTTGAAGCCAGCAACACAGCAACACATCAACACAGCAACACATCAACACAGCAACACAACAACACATCAACACATCAACACAACAACACATCAACACAACAACACAGCAACACATCAACACAGCAACACAACAACACATCAACACATCAACACAACAACACATCAACACAACAACACAGCAACACAACAACACATCAACACAGCAACACATCAACACATCACCACCGAGTAATACGTTCAATAAGTTGAAGTCCATGGAGATACTTGTTGGTAGACGGACACGGACATGAGTTCCTTGAAGAAACTATCCAGGTCTCATTACTCCACAGCGCGGCCCAGGGTGGGCATCAACGGATTTGGCCGCATTGGCCGGCTGACGTTGAGGGCTGCTCTGACCATGAATGTGGATGTTGTGGCCATCAATGATCCGTTCTTGACCACGGGTCATATGGCCTATATGTTTCAGTACGACTCCACGCATGGCAGATTTAACGGGACAGTCACCAGGTAGATTTATATTTGTATGTTCATTTTTTGTTCAAACTTTTTATTTGATGAAGTAGGCCTATAATTAATTTAATCATCCATCCGTCAATTAACATCCTCCATCCGTCAATCTAAACATTTATTTGTCAATTTATTCATTTATTAATTCATATTTCCTCCCCCCCCCCCATTTTTGCTTTTATCTTAAATTATTCATTTATCTGCCAATTTATTTATCCATCTTTGAATCTATTAATCCATGCATCCATATTTCTTTTGATTTATCATCCAATTATTCATACATCAATTTACTTTAAAAAATCATTTAAAACCTACCCATTTTTAGTTTAGTTATAATGACCTATTGATCCAAATATTACTACATCCAACTAACTACTCACACATGTATCCATCCATGTACTCAGCCCTTTATTCAGGCATTCATCTAGATTGATATTTATACATTACTCCATTCAAGCTTCATTATAAATCATTTTCACTTATTCAATCATTTTGCAACAAATTTTCATCCATTTCCTTTGAGTCTTATTAAACATTTATCCATGTATCAACCCCCCCCCCCGAAATGAAATACCCCCACCCCCGCAGGGGGGGGGGGCGGAATTAAGTAACTGATTTTTGCTTTCATTTTGTTTATTTTAGGTGAGATTTTAATACTAAATCATCACTTACCACAGCACAGCCGAGGCAGTTTTGAGTTGAAAACCCTCTACCAGGGGGTTTTGAGTTTAAATCCCCCTACCAGGGGGTTTTGAGATTTAAAAAACCCCTATCAGGGGGTTTTGAGATACAAATCCCTCTACCAAGGGGCTTTGAGTTTAAAACCCCCTACAGGGGGTTTTGAATTTTAAACCCCCCTACCAGAGGTTTTTGCAGTTAAATCCCCCTCTTCTATAAAACAAAAAAAAATGCAAACAACAATCCCCCAAATTCCAACACCACAGTTGAGGAAGATTTTGATTTTAAAACCCATCCAAAATTTACGATAAACTCCATCTTCAATATAAAAAAGCAAATTACACACTCAAAATTCTATGAGCGTAGCCAAAGGGGTTTGAGTTTAACCCCCCCCCCTTCCAGTTGGTGTTTGAAACTAAAAAAGTATCTCTTCGATATAAAAAAAAAAAGCAAATTACACACTATAAAATCTATGAGCGTAGCCAAAGGGGTTTTGAGTTTAAATCCCCCTCCTCTAGATGGCTTTTTCTTTAAAGTTTAAAACCCCTCCAGATGGTTTTGAGTTTTAAATTCCCCTACAGTGCGTTTAGAGTTGAACACCTCTCTCTTCAATATTATTTTAAAGCAAACTACAGTCACCAAATTCTATGATCGTAGCTAAATGGGGTTTTGAATTAAAAACAAAACAAACAAAAAAAACCCAGAGATTTTTTAGTTTAAAACCCCTCAACAGATGATTTGACGAAAAAACTTTCCTTTTCGATATAAAATCTAAAGCGAAATACAGGCATGTAATTCCAAGAACGTAGTCAAGAAAGGTTACAAATTTCTACCAGTGGCTTGGGCTCCATTAATTAAGTGTGAATAGTCTTCTGCCGAAATTGAAAATCATTAAATGTGTCTCAACAAAGATGGCTAAGACAGATTTTAGGAGTCAGTCATAGAGATCGGGTCTAAATCAAAGAAATCATATGCCGAACTGGGAGTCGAATCCTTAGTAAGGTTGTGACAGAGCGTCGCATGAGGTTTTGCGGGACATGTTTTCCGACAAAATGAATTACGCAAAATAAGAGTTGCGGAAACAGCTTGCCGGAAAATGCGCCGAACGGTGCGAGAGGGTCTAAGTCAGTAAGAATAGCACATTAGCTTTTTGAAATAAAACTTTTTAATAGCAAGATAATGCACTGTAGATACCTCAGAATATGCATTTTGTTGGCTTTCAATTCCAGAAATAGTGCTCGGCGGCGGGGCTTCGCCCCGCGCTGGGGGAGCGCTGCGAACTCCCCCAGACCCCTTGCTAGCAAGGGCGGGGAGTCTACAATAAACAATAAACGTCTTCCGAAAGGGTCAGAATGTAATAAAGATTAATTATGTACACACACACACACATATATATATATATATATATATAATTTTTTCCGCGGGGGCGGGGGGGAATCCCCCCCAAAACCCTCCCCGAAAAAAAGTCCTGGCTACGCCCATGCATGTATCCATTTCTTCTGTCCCATTAGACATTTATCCGTGTTTCGATGTATCCATGTCTTCACCCATCTCTCTGACAGCACCGCCAGTGAGCTGATTGTGAATCACTTAAAAATCAAAGTCTACAACAACAAAGTACCAGGGGAGATTCCTTGGCTCGATCACGAGTTAGATTTTGTGGTCGAGGCGACAGGAGCGTACACCACCATAGACAAGGCCGGAGAGCATCTGACTGCTGGCTCCAGAAAAGTTATAATCACCGCCCCTTCGTCTGACGCCCCAATGTTTGTCTGCGGGGTCAATCTGGACTTGTATCAACCGTATATGAACGTAAGTATGAGACTACTCAACCTCCGCGAGTAACAAATGGACAGATGGTGTTTAGGTCATCTGCTTCTATGACCGACAAGGGTGTCTGTCAGATGACCACTACAGCAACCAAGCGCAATTACTTTCCCCAACTAATTTCAGGTACCCTTCTGAGTTGGGTGTACGCAGGGGCGGACTGGGGGTCGAAATCGGTCCGGGCATTTCTATACGATCCGGTCCACAAATCATATGCCATTTAATGGGTTTGTAATTATATCTATCCTGAAACTCATTGTGTAAAGTTTGAAGATGTATCGAAAACTGGGTTTAGGTAATAAGATGTAAAGCCTGAATAATTTATGCCACGATTTTGAAATTATCTGACATTACTCAATGTATAAAAAGTATAATTCTTGGAATGAGAACTTTCTTAACGAAACAAAAAAGCATGCTACCATTTAGTCAATTTAGCCCTACATTAATATAGACATGTCCAAAGACTTGGGATGGTCTCCACTCAACCAACTGTTACATCGTTTAGGAATGTGTCCAAAGGAATTACTGGTCGAACGTCTTAGCCAACATCCATCAGATATCAAGTTGTCCAAGTGTCTAGTGTCGTCAGATGCTTTTCAGCCATTTCTATTCAACTTTTGAACATGTAATGACGTCCTTCACAAGCTACTTCTTATCTTATATAATATATAATATATATAATGCTGCCAAGTCAGTGGTTTTCTTGGCTGGCTCAGGCAACCCATTATATCATCTAATAGCACTAAGGAAGAAGGAGCACATATCACACAATTATCGCATCATTTGCAGACATATGGACTTCAGTGTACAAACTCCTTATTCTAACTTCACAAGATCATCTCAAGGTTTACTTTGTGACTGTAGTCAAACAAGTCAAAGTTTGACTAAAGGTTTACTTTGTGACTGTAGTCAAACAAGTCAAAGTTTGACTCAAGGTTTACTTTGTGGCTGTAGTCAAACAAGTCAAAGTTTGACTAAAGGTTTACTTTGTGACTGTAATCAAACAAGTCAAAGTTTGACTAAAGGTTTACTTTGTGACTGTAATCAAACAAGTCAAAGTTTGACTAAAGGTTTACTTTGTGACTGTAGTCAAACAAGTCAAAGTTTGACTAAAGGTGTACTTTGTGACTGTAGTCAAACAAGTCAAAGTTTGACTAAAGGTTTACTTTGTGGCTGTAATCAAACAAGTCAAAGTTTGACTAAAGGTTTACTTTGTGGCTGTAGTCAAACAAGTCAAAGTTTGACTCAAGGTTTACTTTGTGACTGTAGTCAAACAAGTCAAAGTTTGACTCAAGGTTTACTTTGTGGCTGTAGTCAAACAAGTCAAAGTTTGACTCAAGGTTTACTTTGTGACTGTAATCAAACAAGTCAAAGTTTGACTAAAGGTTTACTTTGTGACTGTAGTCAAACAAGTCAAAGTTTGACTAAAGGTTTACTTTGTGACTGTAATCAAACAAGTCAAAGTTTGACTCAAGGTTTACTTTGTGGCTGTAGTCAAACAAGTCAAAGTTTGACTCAAGGTTTACTTTGTGACTGTAGTCAAACAAGTCAAAGTTTGACTAAAGGTTTACTTTGTGACTGTAATCAAACAAGTCAAAGTTTGACTAAAGGTTTACTTTGTGGCTGTAGTCAAACAAGTCAAAGTTTGACTAAAGGTTTACTTTGTGACTGTAGTCAAACAAGTCAAAGTTTGACTCAAGGTTTACTTTGTGACTGTAATCAAACAAGTCAAAGTTTGACTAAAGGTTTACTTTGTGACTGTAATCAAACAAGTCAAAGTTTGACTCAAGGTTTACTTTGTGACTGTAGTCAAACAAGTCAAAGTTTGACTCAAGGTTTACTTTGTGGCTGTAGTCAAACAAGTCAAAGTTTGACTAAAGGTTTACTTTGTGGCTGTAATCAAACAAGTCAAAGTTTGACTAAAGGTTTACTTTGTGACTGTAGTCAAACAAGTCAAAGTTTGACTAAAGGTTTACTTTGTGACTGTAATCAAACAAGTCAAAGTTTGACTCAAGGTTTACTTTGTGACTGTAGTCAAACAAGTCAAAGTTTGACTCAAGGTTTACTTTGTGACTGTAGTCAAACAAGTCAAAGTTTGACTCAAGGTTTACTTTGTGACTGTAGTCAAACAAGTCAAAGTTTGACTCAAGGTTTACTTTGTGACTGTAGTCAAACAAGTCAAAGTTTGACTAAAGGTTTACTTTGTGACTGTAGTCAAACAAGTCAAAGTTTGACTAAAGGTTTACTTTGTGACTGTAGTCAAACAAGTCAAAGTTTGACTCAAGGTTTACTTTGTGACTGTAATCAAACAAGTCAAAGTTTGACTAAAGGTTTACTTTGTGACTGTAATCAAACAAGTCAAAGTTTGACTAAAGGTTTACTTTGTGACTGTAGTCAAACAAGTCAAAGTTTGACTAAAGGTTTAATTTGTGACTGTAATCAAACAAGTCAAAGTTTGACTAAAGGTTTACTTTGTGACTGTAATCAAACAAGTCAAAGTTTGACTAAAGGTTTACTTTGTGACTGTAGTCAAACAAGTCAAAGTTTGACTAAAGGTTTACTTTGTGACTGTAATCAAACAAGTCAAAGTTTGACTCAAGGTTTACTTTGTGACTGTAATCAAACAAGTCAAAGTTTGACTAAAGGTTTACTTTGTGACTGTAATCAAACAAGTCAAAGTTTGACTAAAGGTTTACTTTGTGACTGTAGTCAAACAAGTCAAAGTTTGACTAAAGGTTTACTTTGTGACTGTAATCAAACAAGTCAAAGTTTGACTAAAGGTTTACTTTGTGACTGTAGTCAAACAAGTCAAAGTTTGACTAAAGGTTTACTTTGTGACTGTAGTCAAACAAGTCAAAGTTTGACTCAAGGTGTACTTTGTGACTGTAGTCAAACAAGTCAAAGTTTGACTAAAGGTTTACTTTGTGACTGTAGTCAAACAAGTCAAAGTTTGACTCAAGGTTTACTTTGTGACTGTAATCAAACAAGTCAAAGTTTGACTAAAGGTTTACTTTGTGACTGTAGTCAAACAAGTCAAAGTTTGACTAAAGGTTTACTTTGTGACTGTAGTCAAACAAGTCAAAGTTTGACTAAAGGTTTACTTTGTGACTGTAATCAAACAAGTCAAAGTTTGACTTAAGGTTTACTTTGTGGCTGTAGTCAAACAAGTCAAAGTTTGACTAAAGGTTTACTTTGTGGCTGTAGTCAAACAAGTCAAAGTTTGACTCAAGGTGTACTTTGTGACTGTAGTCAAACAAGTCAAAGTTTGACTAAAGGTGTACTTTGTGGTCTTGCAGATTGTCAGCAATGGTTCCTGCACTACCAACTGTCTGGCGCCACTGGTCAAAGTCATCAATGAGAAATTCGGCTTACAAGAAGGCCTGATCACATCCGTCCACTCGTTGACCTCCTCTCAACTTGTGGTGGACGGGCCCAGCAACAAAGACTGGCGGGGAGGAAGAGGTGCCTTACAGAACATAATCCCAGCCACCACAGGGGCGGCCACTGCTGTTGAAAAGGTGGGTACTGAATAGTACGGAACACTTGATTTTCGACAAACCAATTTTTTTTTCTTACCCTTTTGTTCGTCTGCTTGGGTTTCCAAATGTTTCTTGAGCTTGTTTCATCTACTCACTTTCTGTCCTTCTAGTTGTTTAGTTTTTCAACAAAGTTAAAGTGTCTAGACACTTGTTTAGACGACGCATCAGTAACTTTATGGAATTGCCTTTGGTGCTAGATTCACTGTAAATGTGAATGCTGTCCACACTGAAAAGTAAGGAGAACTGGAAATTTATTTCTTAAACCATTTTTTTTCTGTGCAGGTCCTACCAGAGATGAGAGGCAAGCTGACGGGAATGGCCTTCAGAGTGCCCACACCTGACGTGTCCGTGGTCGACCTGACCTGTAAACTGATCATACCCGCAACTTACAAGGAAATTGTGGAGGCAGTACGAGAGGCTTCAATGAACGGCATGAAAGGAATCATTGGTTTTACAAATGAAATGTTGGTGAGTGGGTGGGAACAATGAATGTCTTTACTATTTGGGGATATAGGCTAGAACTAAGGGCGTCTTTACTATTTGGGGATATAGGCTAGAACTAAGGCCGTCTTTACTATTTGGGGATATAGGCTAGAACTAAGGGCGTCTTTACTATTTGGGGATATAGGCTAGAACTAAGGGCGTCTTTACTATTTGGGGATATAGGCTAGAACTAAGGGCGTCTTTACTATTTGGGGATATAGGCTAGAACTAAGGGCGTCTTTACTATTTGGGGATATAGGCTAGAACTAAGGGCGTCTTTACTATTTGGGGATATAGGCTAGAACTAAGGGCGTCTTTACTATTTGGGGATAGGCTAGAACTAAGGGCGTCTTTACTATTTGGGGATATAGGCTAGAACTAAGGCCGTCTTTACTATTTGGGGATATAGGCTAGAACTAAGGGCGTCTTTACTATTTGGGGATATAGGCTAGAACTAAGGGCGTCTTTACTATTTGGGGATATAGGCTAGAACTAAGGGCGTCTTTACTATTTGGGGATATAGGCTAGAACTAAGGGCGTCTTTACTATTTGGGGATATAGGCTAGAACTAAGGGCGTCTTTACTATTTGGGGATATAGGCTAGAACTAAGGGCGTCTTTACTATTTGGGGATATAGGCTAGAACTAAGGGCGTCTTTACTATTTGAGGATATAGGCTAGAACTAAGGGCGTCTTTACTATTTGGGGATATAGGCTAGAACTAAGGGCATCTTTACTATTTGGGGATATAGGCTAGAACTAAGGGCGTCTTTACTATTTGGGGATATAGGCTAGAACTAAGGGCGTCTTTACTATTTGGGGATATAGGCTAGAACTAAGGGCGTCTTTACTATTTGGGGATATAGGCTAGAACTAAGGGCGTCTTTACTATTTGGGGATATAGGCTAGAACTAAGGGCGTCTTTACTATTTGGGGATATAGGCTAGAACTAAGGGCGTCTTTACTATTTGGGGATATAGGCTAGAACTAAGGGCGTCTTTACTATTTGGGGATATAGGCTAGAACTAAGGGCGTCTTTACTATTTGGGGATATAAGCTAGAACTAAGGGCGTCTTTACTATTTGGGGATATAAGCTAGAACTAAGGGCGTCTTTACTATTTGGGGATATAGGCTAGAACTAAGGCCGTCTTTACTATTTGGGGATATAAGCTAGAACTAAGGGCGTCTTTACTATTTGGGGATATAGGCTAGAACTAAGGCCGTCTTTACTATTTGGGGATATAGGCTAGAACTAAGGCTGTCTTTACTATTTGGGGATATAGGCTAGAACTAAGGCCGTCTTTACTATTTGGGGATATAGGCTAGAACTAAGGGCGTCTTTACTATTTGGGGATATAGGCTAGAACTAAGGGCGTCTTTACTATTAGGGGTGTCACAACATTCGGATGGTGAGATGTCACGATGTGTTGTGATGCCGGGGATTTTATTTGAATTCAATAGTTGACAAAAAATGAAGATCTAGAATCACAATTGACAATTCTTTGATAAAACAAAACTCTGGAACTTTATTAAATACAACGTAAGTACAGTTTATGTACAAATTACAAATCAATGAGCATGGAACATATTACAAAGGCTTTTCAAACAGAGCTCTTAGAAACGTGACTAGCTGCAAGGACTTAATATTATCGACTGACCTTACTTTCTTACTACCGCCAATTCTCTGGCGCTAACTCTTTTCAAAAATGTCTTTGTTTAAATTCAAATCAACCAATAGATTTTAAACATACTAATTATGTCCCTTGGGTAAATCCTGACTTGAATGACAAGTGTCTAAATTTGAGGATTAAATCCCGAGACTCATGTCGAGGGCTTATATTACTTTCAAAAGTGAAATGTACAAACAATTCTATAATGTAATCTGTGACATATTACCCCCCTCTCCATTTAGCATTTGTATGGTAATAGAAATGCTCGTATGTATTAAAATTATTTAAATATACACAAAATACCATACATGAAATTATAGAAAAATGGTTGAGGTAACATATGACAAAATAAAGTCAACTTGGAGATAAAAAATGTAAATGCAGTGAATAAAATTATTGATGACTTTGAACACCTGTTTCACTATACAAGTGGTTATGAAAATGAGACAATGCTTGTCATGAACAATATCAAAAGTTGTACAAAGCATAAATCTTGAATTGAATAAGTTATGAAGCTTCATGATGAAATTAAAATATGACATTATAACTCATTTGTGAAAATGTGTACATGGAAAAATATATTGCATATGAAAAATTGACATAGAAAAATAATTGTGATAGTACATGACAATCTTCTGAGAAAATAATACTCAATGTGATATAAATCTCAACATGAAAAATTCCAATTGTCTGTCATGTATCTGTACTATCATAATAGGATATATGCAATAATAATATACCTGAAATAAAATGCTCATGATTTAAAAATTAAAATGTCTGATGCATGTCATATGCAAAGATGCTGAAATATAATTAAAAAGTATCTTGAATGAGTGACCTTCCTCAGTGGGTTGCTTGGTGCTAAAATAAATGTAACATCTGATATAGAATACCTGTGGAAAAATATGAGTAGACAAATTAATTGATTAAGTACAACTGAATACTGTTCTTCCTTGACGAGTATGAATGATAATGGATCAAGTGGCACTAAATATGCTATAGTACATATGTAGAGTAGAAATGTAAAGTTCGGAACCTTTCTGAATTGCCGACATGGATGTGCATTTTCTAAACTTGAAGAAAAGGTCTTTCAGTTTATGAAGCTGTTGTCTCCATGTCATAATGATCTCACAGATAATGTCTGATTGAACCGCGTTTGAGTTTGGTGAAAATAAGAACTGTCCGAAACCAAAACTCAATTTTCTGGTTGATGAACTTTGACGCTGTAGAACAATGGTAGCAGAATGCTTTGCATTAGAATGTTCAATAGAGCAATGACTGAACATGTCTGAGTTCAATCGGTCAATACAGCAATGTTGAAGAAGTTCATTTGTTCCTTTCTGAAGAAAAGTTGCCCCTTGAGTGGACGGAGGATGAAACTTGGTGTTGTCAATGTTATTGCTTTCTGAGTTTCTTTCAAATTGCAGTACTGGAAATGTCTCAGAAACACTGGTAAAGAAATCTGCATGGTCTGTAAACACTTTAGTGTCCTTCACTGTTTGTAGTGCTATGTCATTCAGAGTGATGACCTTGGGAATGTCAAATTGATTTGATGCCGGTAATGAAACATCTATCTCAGGAATGGGTGTTGATGATGTTTCTTCTTCTTCCTCAGGAATAGTTGCTAAGCTTGTAAAATGTTCAACTTCTGCTTTGATGTCTTCATTATCTGTTTCATGGTAATGTTCAAACATATGAACATGAAATACTTTGGTTGACTTGTTGACATTGATTTCATAAAGCAGGTTGGAAATCTTTCTGGTGATGGTAAATGGACCTTGCCATTTGTAAAACAGTTTGTTACTGAAATCTGGTAACAGTAAATTGACTTGATCTCCTTGAGCAAAATATCTTGATTTCATGTGTTCATGTAATATTCTTTGACTTCCAATGTTCTTGGTTGTAATGGCTTCTTTAGTTGACTCATATTCTTTCAAATGAGGAATACTTGTATGAGTGATAGAGTCAGATTGCATAAAAATTTCTTTGTTATCTGCCTCTGGTTCATGAGACTTGTCTTGATTGACTTCAGTTTGACCAGTTAGAGTTCTTGTATCATTGCTGGAGACTCTGGGCATGTCGTCTTGTTCTTCAAAGTTCAACAATGGACATTCGGGAATTGGAGGTGGACTTATGACCGGTAGGGATGGGCTTGATGTAACTGGGGGTGTCCATGTTGAATGTTCTTGATTATTGCTGGCTACTGGACTAGTAAATGGTTCTGTTGCATTCTGCATAACTTGAGTAACTGAGGTAGCTATGTGATTATTTTGGCTAACTTGTTCAGGTGCCAAATGTTCTTGCTGTCTGGACATGGATCTTGTCATTACTGCCAAACATTTTTGACCTTGCTCTATGGCATTTGTACATTCAGCAAGTTCTTGAGGAGTGCATTCTTTAACTCCTTCTATGTTTCCAATGATTAGGTCCACTGGTAGATTGGGTGTTACTAATGCTTCTGTTTGACCACTGAAGAATGGTGTAGTAACATAAATGATGGCCTCAGGTAACTTGCTGACAGTTCCGTTGAATGCAGTGACTTGGACGTGGTTGCCTGTGAAACGGTTTGCGTGTACGAAGCGTTCATGTACTAATGTGGACGTGCTTCCGGTGTCACGAAGAACTTCCACCTTCTTGTCTCCTACAAAGCCTGGATAAAATTTGAGACCATTGGATTTTGCAATGACTGTCATAGTTGAATGCTCATTGTAATAGCTTCTGTTATATGAGCTTCTGTTTGGCATATATTGTGGTCTGGAGTCCTGTGAATGACTTCTGTAGCGAGGTTTGTTGTTATCTGGTTTATTGTTTCCAGGTGCTTTGTTGAGATTGTATTGCTCTCTATTGCTGTATCTTTGAGTTGGTGATGTGGGTCTATCAAAATTTTGATTTTTGGAGACTGCCTGTTTTTTCCAACATTCATGAGTTTGGTGACCCTTTTTATGGCAATATGAACATTCTGTGGTTCTGCTGCGGCATTGAGACGTGAAATGCCCTAGTTTATGACATTTGTTGCATTTGACTTTGTCATCTGACTTATATCTTGCATTTTTGTCTTGAGCAAAGCAGACAAAATTTTCTTCAACAGATGGTTTGACTGACTTGTTTGGATAGGCTGCTCTATATTGTCTGATGATCTTGGTTAATGTCTGTATATCAGTAGGATTTCTCTCTATAATGTAGGATTGAATATCTTCTGAGTGAGCATGGGTGATGTTGTCGATAATAATATGTTGACGAAGAGCTTGGTAACTTTCTTCTATTTTGGCCATGGATACCCATCTATCAAACCACATTGACATATTAGCTACAAAAATTTGAGGATCATCATTTTGCTGTGGCCTTTCATTATAGAATTTCTTTCTATAGTTGGCTGAGGTTGCTCCGTATTGGCGCAGTAGAGCTTCCTTGATATCAGAGTAAGTGCTGCGTTCATTGATGGACAGTTGTGAGCAAATGTTGACAGCTTTGCCAGTCAAGAGGGTAAGGAGTGAGCTCGACCAATGTGCTTCAGGTAGACCGGATGTTGTAGCTATTTCTTCAAATCTTATGAGATACGAGTCCATATTGTCAATGTTTTCGTTGAAAGCCGATATTTTGTTCATTAATCTGTATTTGTCAAACATATTTGATTGACCTTGAATTGGAATGCTTTCTTTATTTTCTTTATTTTGTTTTTCGAATTCCATTTTTTCTTTTTCATGTTGCCTTTGTTTCTCGGCTTCTTGCCTTTGTTTCTCGGCGTCTTGCAATTTTTTTTCTTCTAATTGCATGCGTTTTTCAGATTCTTGCTCTTGATATTCTTTCTCTTCTTGTTTCTCTGCCCACTGGTCTGGCTTTGAAATTTGCTTTTCTTTGGCAAATTCTATTAATTCGAAGAATCGTTGTGTTCTAGAACTGGAAGCCATATTTAATTTCTTTGTTAGTTTCTTGTATTGGAGCAAAATGTTCAATATCTGGATTTTGGCTTTATCTCAGATATAATAATAATATAGATCTATTGAGCCGATGTACTTTTTACTGGTTTAACAGTTGGTTAAATCTGGTCTTCTGTTTACTTTGTGCTGCTCAAATGATTATTTACTGGTCTTCTTTATAATGCCAGTTATTTGATTTACTGGTCTTTTATATTGCCAGTTATTTGCTTTACTGGTCTTTTAATATTGCCAGTTATTTGCTTTACTGGTCTTTTAATAATGCCAGTTATTATGTATATTGGTCTTATTCCTTTTGCCAATTACATATAATAATAGTTTTCGTGAGTTAGACGTAACTCTAACGAAAATCTTTATAAAAGAATTATCGATAACCAACTGACCTGTTAAACACAGAAATTCTGTCCTCCGTTAAATAAGAATGAAGTTCCTTTGAAGAGTTTAGAAATTGGTCCCAGATCTAGATCTTGAATAAATTTCGTTAAAAGTTGTCCATGAACTTTTGTTAGTCGGAGAGTGCCAAATATGTCACAACATTCGGATGGTGAGATGTCACGATGTGTTGTGATGCCGGGGATTTTATTTGAATTCAATAGTTGACAAAAAATGAAGATCTAGAATCACAATTGACAATTCTTTGATAAAACAAAACTCTGGAACTTTATTAAATACAACGTAAGTACAGTTTATGTACAAATTACAAATCAATGAGCATGGAACATATTACAAAGGCTTTTCAAACAGAGCTCTTAGAAACGTGACTAGCTGCAAGGACTTAATATTATCGACTGACCTTACTTTCTTACTACCGCCAATTCTCTGGCGCTAACTCTTTTCAAAAATGTCTTTGTTTAAATTCAAATCAACCAATAGATTTTAAACATACTAATTATGTCCCTTGGGTAAATCCTGACTTGAATGACAAGTGTCTAAATTTGAGGATTAAATCCCGAGACTCATGTCGAGGGCTTATATTACTTTCAAAAGTGAAATGTACAAACAATTCTATAATGTAATCTGTGACAAGGGGATATAGGCTATAACTAAGGGCGACTTTACTATTTGGGGATATAGGCTAGAACTAAGGGCGTCTTTACTATTTGGGGATATAGGCTAGAACTAAGGCCGTCTTTACTATTTGGGGATATAGGCTAGAACTAAGGGCGTCTTTACTATTTGGGGATATAGGCTAGAACTAAGGCCGTCTTTACTATTTGGGGATATAGGCTAGAACTAAGGGCGACTTTACTATTTGGGGATATAGGCTAGAACTAAGGCCGTCTTTACTATTTGGGGATATAGGCTAGAACTAAGGGCGTCTTTACTATTTGGGGATATAGGCTAGAACTAAGGGCGACTTTACTATTTGGGGATATAGGCTAGAACTAAGGGCGTCTTTACTATTTGGGGATATAGGCTAGAACTAAGGGCGTCTTTACTATTTGGGGATATAGGCTAGAACTAAGGGCGTCTTTACTATTTGGGGATATAGGCTAGAACTAAGGGCGTCTTTACTATTTGGGGATATAGGCTAGAACTAAGGGCGTCTCTCCTATTAGCTACACATAGAAGTTAGCTAGAACAGTTTGGATCACAGGGCAGCACTTAACTAGTAACAAAATGTCTCGAGCCAAGATCAAAGTCTGTCTTCCATTAACATTGACTGACTCATATTGAGTCTTAAATGTATTTGTGTGTGTTTTATTTTAATGTATCTGGATAGTATAGTATCAAATGACGACTCATTTTCAAGGGAAGTTGATAACCGTGTGGTCAGGGCCAGTAGCGCTTTTGGACGCCTTCAGGCGAGAGTTTGGCGGAAAAAATTGCTCCGCCTGCCTACAAAATTCAAAGTCTACCAGGCGGTGGTTCTCTCAACTCTTCTATTTGGATCTGAGACATGGACACTATACAGAAAACAACTAAGACTACTTGAGAGCTTTCACCAGAGCTTGGCTTCCGAAATGAAAAATCTCGAGTTACAATCCCGTTGAAGTCTGGGATTTTTAAGGTCGGGATTTTTAGGGCAAGGCGCCCCTGATTGCACCCATTTCTACTCTTGACACTTAACATATTCTGGGGAAGTAAAGCGGTTGGTCGGTCATAAAAACGGATGAGCTTTACATCGTCTGCACCCTTTGTTTGCAAGGTCTGAAAGGGAGACCGTACAGGTAAACAGAAACAAAGAACATCCCTATAAAGATCAATTAGAGAAGACAACAGTGAATTGTGTTATTAAATGTCATCTCAGTCGCTGGTTCTTAACAAGAAAAAACAAATTCTGTAATCCTTCATGTGTTTGTAGTTTAGCGGGATCAAAAATAGATCTTACTATTTGTAATGTGTTCTGGCAGGTTTCAGTGTGTGTGTATCTCTTGTTAGGGAGCTCATAGAACACTTGATATTTTATTACTCAGGATTACTCACCCCAGCACGCACTCCTTTCCAGGTGTCCTCTGACTTCAAAGGCAGCACTTGCAGCTGCGTGTTCGACGCCCAGGCGGGGCTGGCCCTGAACGACTCGTTTGTCAAGCTGGTGGCCTGGTATGACAACGAGTTCGCTTACAGCTGCCGGGTGGTCTCCCTCATCAACTACATCTTCGCCGTGGACCTGTGCAGGAGCAAGAGGCGGAAGTCGGACTCGAAGATGCACCGGAGGAAAGGTGACGACGATGACAAGGACCACACATGCTGCGGTTGTCTTGGCTAGATAGTAAGTAGCCACTCTTGGACATGCTGCGGTTGTTGGGCTAGATAGTAAGTAGCCACTCTTGGACATGCTGCGGTTGTTGGGCTAGATAGTAAGTAGCCACTCTTGGACATGCTGCGGTTGTCTGGGCTAGATAGTAAGTAGCCACTCTTGGACATGCTGCGGTTGTCTTGGCTAGATAGTAAGTAGCCACTCTTGGACTGTTCCTTTCAAATAGATAGTGGCGACATCATCAGGAAATGGGAGAGAGCCAATACAAAAAAAAAAACAAAAACATTTTCCCCCACCAAACAAATGTTGCTTCAGTTGTGTTTACAACCTTCTTCCCTGCTCTCCAATATTTTTGTTATCCCCATTGCCCTGCCTACCTCTGATTTCCGGAATTGCGTTTTTTTGGGCTTTGAAATTCTTGCCTGAAAGGCAGGTTTGTTTACAACTTTGGGCTTTGGTCTAAACTTTAGAGAAACCAAATTTTAAAAAAATATTTTTTTTCAATGTTTTTTTTTTTTTTTTGGGGGGGGGGGGGGGGGGGTTGGGGGGGGTATTTGAAAAACATTTTTCCAGTTTCTTGAAAATGTTTTTGTGTCCGCGATTGAAGTTCTTAGCTAATTCCATTTGATTCTATTGAAGAAGAAAAGAGAAAGAACTTCATATCTGTGACTTATGAGTGTCTATGACAGGTATAACTATAAGTTATCTATGAGCAACATTGAGACAGGTATAACTATAAGTTATCTATGAGCAACATTGAGACAGGAATAACTATAAGTTATCTATGAGCAACATTGAGACAGGTATAAATAAGAAATAGGAGTTATCTAAGAGCAACATTGAGACAACTATAACTAAGAAATAGGAGTTATCTAAGAGCAACATTGAGACAGGTATAACTAAGAAATAGGAGTTATCTAAGAGCAACATTGAGACAGGTATAACTAAGAAATAGGAGTTATCTAAGAGCAACATTGAGACAGCTATAACTAAGAAATAGGAGTTATCTAAGAGCAACATTGAGACAGCTATAACTAAGAAATAGGAGTTATCTAAGAGCAACATTGAGACAGCTATAACTAAGAAATAGGAGTTATCTAAGAGCAACATTGAGACAGCTATAACTAAGAAATAGGAGTTATCTAAGAGCAACATTGAGACAGCTATAACTAAGAAATAGGAGTTATCTAAGAGCAACATTGAGACAGGTATAACTAAGAAATAGGAGTTATCTAAGAGCAACATTGAGACAGCTATAACTATAAGTTATCTATGAGCAACATTGAGACAGGTATAACTATAAGTTATCTATGAGCAACATTGAGACAGGTATAACTAAGAAATAGGAGTTATCTAAGAGCAACATTGAGACAGCTATAACTAAGAAATAGGAGTTATCTAAGAGCAACATTGAGACAGGTATAACTAAGAAATAGGAGTTATCTAAGAGCAACATTGAGACAGCTATAACTAAGAAATATAAGTTATCTATGAGCAACATTGAGACAGGTATAACTATAAGTTATCTAAGAGCAACATTGAGACAGGTATAACTAAGAAATAGGAGTTATCTAAGAGCAACATTGAGACAGCTATAACTAAGAAATAGGAGTTATCTAAGAGCAACATTGAGACAGGTATAACTAAGAAATAGGAGTTATCTAAGAGCAACATTGAGACAGCTATAACTAAGAAATAGGAGTTATCTATGAGCAACATTGAGACAGGTATAACTATAAGTTATCTAAGAGCAACATTGAGACAGGTATAACTAAGAAATAGGAGTTATCTAAGAGCAACATTGAGACAGCTATAACTAAGAAATAGGAGTTATCTAAGAGCAACATTGAGACAGGTATAACTAAGAAATAGGAGTTATCTATGAGCAACATTGAGACAGCTATTACTTAGAAATAGGAGTTATCTAAGAGCAACATTGAGACAGGTATAACTAAGAAATAGGAGTTATCTAAGAGCAACATTGAGTCAGCTATTACTTAGAAATAGGAGTTATCTAAGAGCAACATTGAGACAGGTATAACTAAGAAATAGGAGTTATCTATGAGCAACATTGAGACAGCTATTACTTAGAAATAGGAGTTATCTAAGAGCAACATTGAGACAGGTATAACTAAGAAATAGGAGTTATCTAAGAGCAACATTGAGACAGGTATAACTAAGAAATAGGAGTTATCTAAGAGCAACATTGAGACAGGTATAACTAAGAAATAGGAGTTATCTAAGAGCAACATTGAGTCAGCTATTACTTAGAAATAGGAGTTATCTAAGAGCAACACTGAGACAGCTATAACTAAGAAATAGGAGTTATCTAAGAGCAACATTGAGACAGGTATAACTAAGAAATAGGAGTTATCTATGAGCAGCACTGAGACAGGTATACTGCAATACATACCAGGTTTAAAGTGCATGTACATTTTTTAAAAAGTATTTCCTAGAACTTCAGCATCCTCCTAGAACTGGCAAGTCGCTTTGACGGAATGATTGATGTTATATTGGTTCACTTAATAGTACATCACTCCATAAGCTGCAAGCGTAGAACTCTAGTCCTACAGTCAGTTTATGAATGTGAAGCTAATGGCTTGTCGATATCAATGCAAAGAGGCTTTTAGCTAATAGAAAGATAAACTATTCGCGACATTATCTTGCCCGAATATAATCGACATTTTAGTGCGAAGGTATTTGTACATTTGTGTTTAGACATATAAAACTTGTTTTTGAACTTTGACCTCAAACGTCAATGAAGTGAAAACAATGTCACAATTGAAGAAATTGAGAGAGGCAAAACATTTTCTGGCTCCTTCGTTGCACAACTTTCAACCAACTTTGTTGCATTCTAATTTCAGCCAGTGTTTGGTGTGTAACTTAGCCAGTAGTGACCTACAGTCTGCAGTGACGTATCTCTTCATTCATGGTGGTCATTTGTTTTTTATACCATATAATGAGCTTTGAACACTTTAGACACCAGTACTTTTACCTTTGTTCAAAGACCTTTGTATGCTTCTAGTTTAGCTAGATATGTTTCTATAAATATAGTATCACTAGATAAGTTTCTATAAATATAGTATCACTTTATATATCTCTATAAAAAAAGTATCACTAATCACTATATATGTTTATAAAATGTTAAGAGTATAAACTTATAATGTAGTAAATCTTGAGATCTGACGTGTTTGGATTGTTTCTTGACATAGACACATAGTTTCAAAGAACTCTTCAATCAGTAGAGATGAAGTGAAAAAACGAAGATCAATTGGAAAAAAAAAAGGGGGGGGGGTGCGACAGATGGCGCTGGCGAACATTTCAAATTTAAACTGCCCCCTTCCCCGGGACCAACAGGTTAATGGAATTTTTATTTGCCGAAGCCAGAGGAGAGGACTGGAGTGTGACGTCAGATGGATTAGAGGTGCACTCTCCATGGCTAGTCGACCGAACGATTGTTCCTGGGACTGTAATCACAAGCGTTTTCTTCTCGCTCATAACAAGCTTCATCAACGCCTAACAAAAGAGCCAAGCTTTGAGGCAGTCTCATGAATCAAATCCCCGCCCCCCTGTGTCTTTCAGATCTCCGCAAGCGGGTGTCTGCGGGGGGGGGGGGGGGGGGGGGAGTGTTTTTTTTTTCTTTTTTTTTTCTTTGTACCTCTGAAGATGTTTGGGGGCGAAAAAAAAAAGGGGGGGGGTCTCGGGGATTGCGTTCGCAGACTTCAGGCTTTGTTCTATCGCCTGCATCAGTTATAATAATAAAAAAAATGGAAGGGTCAGAAAGCCGTTATTAAAAGGAAAAGGGGAGGAAATTGGCATCAGGAACTTTCTTCCTAGCAGACGATATGAAAACCTGATTTCGAGCATGTCAAATTGTTATTTGCTTTCACTGTTGACAGTTTCTTCTGGCATTAAAGATGACTGCGTGCAACTGATGCATTACAGCCCGTGTAGAGCTGGCACTGTCTTGAACCTGGTCTTAGTGGTGTCTGCGGAGTGATGGCTGAGTTAGGACATTATGTAGTGTGACACATGGTCATTAGGCTGCCACAACTAGATCTGTAACCAGGAAGTTAAATACAATTATAATACCGTGCGTTAATATTCTGAATTTAAGTGCCGCTCAATATTTGAAAGCACTGAATGTTTGTAACAGGTATAAGGTGAGAATTTTAAACGCAAATCTGTACACAGAAACAAGAACTACCACCGCGGCATGTGTGATGGTGTCACATCTAAGTGGATGGCCAACAATTTGATTGCCATTTTGTTTTCAGTAGTACAAAAGCCTGACACAATTAAAACAAAAGAAATGAAACGAAATTAACTTACAAATAAATCGTCCAAAGATCTCAAGACTTGCAAACACTAAACATTCTTAATTCTTGTCCTTTTTGTCCCTCTGTCTTTCTTCTTCCCTCTTTCTTTACTCTCACTGGTCTCCCCTTTATTCTCAGGCCTACTTTTCTCCCTCCCTTACTTTTCTTTCTCTGCCTCTCTCCTCTTCTTTCATCTCTGCCTCTCTCCTCTTCTTTCATCTCTGCCTCTCTCCTCTTCTTTCCATCTCTGCCTCTCTCCTCTTCTTTCATCTCTGCCTCTCTCCTCTTCTTTCCATCTCTGCCTCTCTCCTCTTCTTTCCAAACCCTCTGTAAAACACACACCCGAGCAATCGTTTAGGAACAGAAATGCCGAGAGAGTTGACTCTAACATGGCTTTATCTTTTGGTCCAAGAAGCAGCATTATCAACAAAACCCTAACGGTTTAGGATGTCTTAACAGAGAAACGCCCTGAGTATGTAATATTCCGTGAGTTGGCCCAAGTTGTCCAGGTACAATAATTGAAAACATTTGAAAACTCGTGTGGACGAGACAGAAGATAAGAACGTTGGTGCTCCATAATAAGACAAAATGTGAACAAATGGAAGAATGAGGTGAACGATCGTTTCCGGTCTGGATGATGAAGCACAATTTGAGCAGACGATCTAACGCTAACGATCTTTCTAATTGATCAACAGACGATTCGGACTCTTGCATCAAACTGACATAACTCCATCCTTCTACCTCCGGCCCACCCCCGCCCCATTTCTCCCCTGCGGCCCCATTTCTCCCCTGCCGCCTGTTCCCAATCTTCCATTGCCCACACTACTAGAGTTATCCTTTTTTTTTTTTTGGTAACATTGCCGGGGTAAGTTTAAACATCGGATAAGTTGAACATTGAAAGGGGAGATAATAAGAGAGGATAATTATCTTTTTTTTTTCTGCCACTGTTATAGCGGCCCTTGACACACATGTCCGGTGTGAGGAAACTGTAGAAATGAAACTGTCAGACGGAGATGAAATCTTTCGCAATGTTCAGAGATGAACTTTTTAATGAACGTAGAGATGAACTTCATAATGAATGTATTCTACTAGAGACACTGTTCTGTCTGATCACTCTTTGATAACATCGGTTTAAACGACATTGTAGTTTACCGGTACTATTAGATAACTTGCCTGTATATCATGAACATCTTGAACTGGAGTCAAGAAAGACATTCAGAGCGAGAGAACAAAAGAGTGATTTCAAAACCAATCTCGCATCAATTTATCAACTGTAGAAAGGCAGTGAACGTAGAAGATATTTAAAAAGGGCCAAACTCCATGTTTTGAAGAGGTGGGATGTCACTATTCTAGTTAAAAGAACATCTTCCTTTCACAGCATTGTATTTTGGGTACAATGGTCTCGCCTTCATTAGTGCAACGGGACCATGGTTGTAATGAAAGCTGGTTGAGCCGCCTCCACAGTAGTTCCCACCTTTCCATACTGATGATGGGTCTAAAGCAGTGATTCCCAGAGTGATCTATATAGACCCCCAGGGGTCTACGAAGACCTACTTCCAAGGGTTTGGGAACCACTGGTCTAAAGGAAGGACAGAGCGATACATTTTGTATCAACAGCGACGCAGATCTAGCAGTGTGTAGCATGTCTGTGTGTAGCATGTCTGTGTGTAGCATGTCTGGTGCCTGCCAAATGGTTTCTACCTCCTAGTTTTGTTCCCCCCCCCCCAACATTGTCTCCCAAAGCCTTGCTGCCTATATTGAAACAGCCGCGGTGGTTTGGATTCAAAGTTTGCCTTCCATAGATGGAAACTTTCTGGATTAGGCCCAACAGTTCCGTGGGTCTCAGTGTCCTGTATTATTCCTTATCAAACATATATGCTAGTAACTATGTTGAATGAGGGCGACCTCTCCATTACCTTTAGTGTACAAATAGTTAGACCCTGAAAGCTAAAATATAACAAAAACCTGAAAGATTGTTTTTGATTTTTTTTTTAGCTTTAGTGAACTTTCTAGTACTCGACATGTCTGCTGGGCAACACGAAAGACTTGATGTGTGTGTGTGTGTGATAATTACGTTAGCATAGAAGTGTTTGTAAATACAACTACAGCTATGAGTGTGTGTGTGTGTGTTTCATGTTTGCCATTTTTTAACTAGAAGGAGACATAATAACATAGATTCTCTCGGTAATCACACACACACACTTTTCAAGGCACAAATGGTCTGCATGTCGCCCAGACCTAATGTCTGCTTCTTGGAGATAAACCAGTTTAGTAGTTTATTAAATTTAGACATCCATCGAAAAGTGAAAAGATAAAGAACATGAGGAAGCGGGGGGGGGGGGGGAGAAGAGAGGAAAGGTGGAATTAAAAGAGATAACAGCTGGAAAAAAAGAGAAGGGTTAAATCTACGAAATTAGAAAAAAAAAAATATGTATCCACTATGTGCCTACCATACTCTATACAATCGAACAAGACATGAACTCCTGTATGATCTTGTTTTAAGAATGGTTAATATGTTTATGCATGAAATATGTATACTCAATTTTAAAACCAAAAATGATACTTTTAACTGCTCTTTGATGAATACACGAAGAATATAATTTGAATATTGCATTTTCAGTAGTGTTTTTAGTTATTCAAATCTAACATGCGATCTATAAGCAGTGCCGTATGTAGACCCAGGCCATAGGCTATTAAAGTTATTGGGCCCCTTGTAAGGCATTTTTTTCTCCAAAATGACTGAGAATATCTCTGCAATCATATTTGGGGGCCATAAGATATAGCTAATGTTGCCTGTTGGTAAATCCAGCACTGACTACAAGCCGGAATTAGAATTCAAAATCTCGGGCCTCTAAACAAGATAGTGACAGAGATGTTGGATAATTATAAACTAGATTAAATTGAATACACTGATTCACGAAAAAAGTAACGTTTATTTGAACTGTCTCGTTCAGCACTCTGTACACAGTCGACCATTACTTTTGAAATAGTTTCAAATCGCACGTCGAAGAGGTTAGAGGGGGTGGGTATGAGGGAGGTAGGGAAGAGCTGCACTTAGAGCTAAATAAACTCAAGGTGAGTACACGACTGTAAAACTCATATGTTGATAAAACGTTAAAGGTCAGCCCATCACACCTGTGTAAGTCAGTGGAGTGGTCTCCCTTCAGCTACCAAGACATGTTGATAAGGATCGACGTGCAGGGGCTATGGTAGTGGTGTGAGGCTTTATACACCTACATATGTATAATATATACATGGTTACAAAACATGGGATAAACATTCTTATATATATAGATATATATAAACATTCAAATATATAGGCACAAACATTCTAATACATATTTTGTAATATTTGTGTGCACGCGCATATGTATGTGAGTGTGTAAAATTTGCCATTTAAAAAAAAATTGAACATGACGTATCAGCTGCTGGGAATATGTTCAATGAAACTTTAATTTAAAAGTAAATTGAATAAAATTGGCTGATGTAGACTTAGAGATTTTGTTTTCTATGTCTACACATTTAGAGATGGAATACAAAGAATCTCTTCTCCTGAGCGTATTTGATGGAATAAGCTTTTTTTTCTTCTTTCCTATAGCCAACTCATTTCCACAGTTACTGGTGAATATTATCAGAGGTCAGGCATGAAACACAAATACAACTTAATACATCAATCAATAAACACAACTTAATACATCAATAAAATGAACGAACGTGTTTACTAACAGGGTGTTATCTGATTCATTGATGTTTATGTGAACAAAGTTCATACTTCAAGGATGTTATCTGATTCATTCATGTTTATGTGAACAAAGTTCATACTTCAAGGATGTTATCTGATTCATTCATGTTTATGTGAACAAAGTTCATACTTCAAGGATGTTGTCTGATTCATTCATGTTTATGTGAACAAAGTTCATACTTCAAGGATGTTGTTTGATTCATTGATGTTTATGTGAACAAAGTTCATACTTCAAAGATGTTGTCTGATTCATTGATGTTTATGTGAACAAAGTTCATACTTCAAGGATGTTGTATACAAATTCCTACTTCACTTTTAGATGGAAAGGCAAAGAGAAAACGTGAAAAAATGTTTTGTTTCGTTCGTAGAGCATTAAATAGTTGTCACTGTATCTTGAAACTGCCACAAAGATTAAACGTAAAAACTGAATTTGTCCGGCCAGTGGTCACTGATTGTAGCTAGAAAGTGAGTTCTCCTTCAGAACAATGTGCAGATCTGATTGAACTCCTAATCATGTCACAGATGCCAGCCAAATAATCCCCAACTACGAAGGCGTGGACACGTAGTCAACACCTCTGATAGCCGACTCCCTAAACAACTTTTCTATGGAAAGTTTTCTCAAGGGGGGTCCTTCAATGAATCGATACCCACAACTGAGAAACGCTTTCAGTTGATCTCATGGCGCGGAGACTGAGTGACTAGTTCACGATTCGAGTCAATGAGAACAGCCATCAGCAACGAAAAAAGATCATCAAAAAAACAAAACAAACAAAAACTAAGAGCAAAAGTAGGCAATACAATATTGCGCTCATATTCGGCCACAAAGGAGGAGCTTATTTTTGTCTGGGCGGTAAAGCGCTTGACTTCCGAACTGAGAGGTCCCAGGTTAGAATCTCGGTGAAGACTGGGATTTTAAATTACGGGATTTTCTTGATGCCCCAGAGTCCACCTAATGGGTACTGGACTTTAGTTGGGGAAGTAAAGGCGGTCGGTCGTTGTGCTGGCCACACGACACTTTCGTGAACCTTAGGCCATAGAAACAGATTACATTTACATCACCTGATTTATAGATCGCTTGATGGTACTTTCCGTTTGTACTTTTCACTTTGGTCATCCAGTCTTCTCTTTCAGCCATATAATCATTCAGGCTGGATTCAAGGTGGACTCAGGAACACGCTCACTTTGGTCATCCAGTCTTCTCTTTCAGCCACATCATCATTCAGGCTGGATTCAAGGTGGACTCAGGATCACGCTCACTTTGGTCATCCAGTCTTCTCTTTCAGCCACATCATCATTCAGGCTGGATTCAAGGTGGACTCAGGATCACGCTCAGTCCCAACATCAATTAACGTTTCTGCCAGAACACAAACCCAGGACGTTTGGTTCCACAGCTTTGTATTCTTGCATTTGTTTGAAACTATTGACATGAAAAGGGCCGACCACCGCTGGCTTTATACACATTCCCACTAGACACTGTAAAACGTGGTGACATAGAAAGACTACAAACCATTTAGCGCTAACAAGAGAGTTTAGTACGAACGAATGTTTGCTGTTGAAATGTTTACGTCTTTCAAATGGCTCTCAGTGTCTCCTGGGTTTTTATTTCCGACGTCTTGGGTCTTGCTAATTCCAGGGAGATAAAAACCAAATACCGGATTTCAATCTCATTAGGCTAGACTAGGCAATGACTTTCTTTGAGTGTAATTGAACTGGGCGCCACGGGCGAAGTCGCGCCGACCAACTCACCTGCCTTACGCTTAGAGGAAAGCACATTGAACCAGCTGCGTAGCTTGGTACCCGCCTGTTTAAGAATATAATGATGGACCCCCTTTCCTGTAAGTTGCGTGCGACAGAATAAATATCCAATCATGTAAAGTGTCAGTTTATTAACAAGCATGTCTTATTAATTAAGTTACGTTTTGAAAAACAAAAACTAGAGAACTGTTACATAAAACTATAAGAGTTCTGTTTTGATTTATTATCGTACCTAAAGCGGATACTATACTAGAAGTGGCTATAGTAAATCTTGAAAATCTAAATTACTTAGGCAACTTCCTAAGTAACTTTGATCCAAATCAACTTTGAAACTGACACCAACGACTTCATGACAGAACGTAGTTTTGTAGGTGTTTAAATACAACAACAGCAACAACAATGTGATCGTGAATTTAAAACTCTTTCCTTACAAATGTCTAAATGAAAGGTTTGTTTTAAAAGATGGCATTTCTGAACATTATTTAGTAACTAGAATCAGGATTAATTTTTATAATTAATGCTTGTTAGCATACAAAAGTGAACATTTGACATTCGGCTAAATACTTTTATTATCGTATGTGTGTATTGGTTCATAGTATAGCATGAATCTGTATTTGGTATAATATTAATTCACATATCTTAACACGTAGACTAATATAGCCATATTAAACAAAGATATAGCAAATATCTTTAAAATAATCTTGAAGTTTATCTAGAATAAAGCATTATACTTGTTTATTGATATACAGTTATTGATTATTACTAGTGTTTGTTTTATTATTTAAAACCGAACAAGTTTTATTAAGTGAAACGCTGTATTGACAAATTTAAAGTTGCCTCCCTTTAATCGATAAATAACTACTCAGACGGCTGTAAAAAAAAATATTTTTGTTAGTTAATAACCATAAATATAGTTTCTCTTTCAAACCTTGCTATCTGTAAGGGAGTCATCTGTTTCTGTTGCCCACGGTTAACGAGGGTGTCATGTGGCCAGCACAACGACCAACCGCCTTTACTTTTCCCCAACTAATGTTAGAGAGATGGGTGGACTCAAAAAGTCGCCATAGATCCCGAAATTAAATCAGCCACAAATATGCAACGGTTAATTAGTACAATTATGTAGGAATTTAAAACATTTTAATTCTTTATTAACTCTTCATGTCCCTGTGGGCCCATATTGGTCGTGGGCATGGGCCCATTGAACCCCCATCGAGCCATGATTGCTACGCCACTACCTGGAACTTCAAACTGCTGATATATTACTTACCTCACAACAGTTGGGGGGGGGGGGGCGTCGTACCATGCATTGGACTGCAATGCTTTCAAGAAAACTGAAAAGAATATCAACCAAACATTACACTAAAAGAAAATAGGTCGCTGGCGCTCAGTGACACTAGTGGCCCAGTCTAAAGAGTAGTTGGTCTTCTCTAAGTTCACCCTTGCACTTGTTCAGTAGATACGATTTTAAAACGTCCATTCGATATAATGGTAAAACATGGTGTGTTATTATGTGTTTATTAATAAAATTATGTTGAATCAATCATGTAATTAATATTTTTTTAATAGATCTAGATTCTAGACCAACCATAATAAGCGTGTGGGACTGAAAATATTTTTGATTATTTTTATATAGCGCAACTTTCGTGATTGTAGTATGTACAGTGCGCTGTGGTCCAATTTGTGTGGCTCAGTCTGGGAGGGAATATCTTGGAGAAAGTTTCTGAGCTGTCTTAACAAAAGCGATTTAATATATATATATATATATATATATATATATATATATATATATATATATTACTGATCAAGTCGGGATTTAAAGTGAGCCCCCCTCCCCGAATCCCCGAGAAGTAGCCTATTATAAAAACTTACTTTCCCTGAAGTCTAATAAAAAAAACTGCTTGCATATTTAAAAAATAAACAGTTCACTTTCAAGAAAAAAAAGCAACCTTAGTCTTAGTAGTAGTAGTAGTAGTAGTAGTAGTAGTAGTAGTAGTAGATCTAAAAAATGATATCGGAATCTCAATATCTTTTATTGTTTAGTGCAATCTGACGGACTGACGACGGACAGACAGATCACACACAACTAATAATAGCATTGATTCTTTCGGCGGCCTTTAATAACTAACGTTAACTAAAAGAATTGGGGGGGGGGGGGGATACTTCTGATGGTTTTTGAGAGTTGAACAACAAAACGTCATTAAGAATGGCTGAGAAATGTGATGAATGTATTTGTGAAGTACACAAGTACACATCCTATTTGAACAGAGTACACGCCAAGTGGCTGGCTAGCAGCGCGGTCCAATGTGGACTGGACTTTGAAGTCATTGACTCGTTCTGACGTTGTTTGGTCCTCCCATTGTCGTTGTTGTTGGTCGGAGACTAGCTCCTCTCAACCAAAAGTCAAACCAACCTTGACATTCATCCGTTCAAGTCATTCATATTATGAATTTCTTTTGTCACTTTTAAATTTATCAGCTATGACATTTCTAAAACACAGAGACAACAAAAGCATTCAAATTTTAAAATAGATTTTCTTTAGACATTGCGATACAAAATTGAAAGGAAATTTTGAGATTAAAACAGTTTAAATGATTAGAAAAAAACAATATAAAGTTTATACTTTAATTAACAGCGACGTCTTGAACACAAACCTTTAAACTTTTGTTTTAATGTTTGCAGCTCTAAAGTGAAGAGATTTCTGGACAGAATTATTTTAATCACATTTTTCAACATCTAATTTGTTTTCCTGAGTTGAATTGAAAACAATAGAATGAGAACAATGAATTCAACATGCGGATGTATTGAGACCTGTGTAAATAACAACAGAGCTTAATTAGACTTAGATTTTGTCTGTCATTAAATCTCACAAGATGTACAAGCAGAAATTGTTTTTTTTTTTACTTTTTTTATAACAAAGCTTATATTATCTCACTTTGTCTGCCTGTCTGTCTATCTGTCTGTCTGTTTGGTAAAAGGTTTATTCATGTTATTTCTCCCGCAACCATTCTAGGATCAAGTTGAAACATTGCACAATTATTTATGCGCATAGAAAGGACATGAATCAATATAATTAACTAAAGCTCCCCTTTCAGACCTTGCGATCTATGAGCAGGGGCGGACTGGCTATATGGGCATTCGGGCAAATGCCCGGTGTGCCGGTACCCAAAATGGACCGGTAGGACCACAGAAATCATCTTTTTTTAAAAAGTCACATCTGTATTTTATAAGATAAGATTTTATAGTATTTTCTTATAAAAGGGCCCTATGAGTGACGTATTTATTAGGCTACTAATTTAATGTAACACATTTTCCGAAATAATGTAATAGCCCACATCCGTAGACAGTGCTACTAGATCTAGTAGGCTTCATCCTTTTAGGGGCCTACACACAGCCATTAAAAAGCAACATAAGGCCTACGGTATATTCCTTATAAAAAAAAGGATATAGTGTTTACTGTATGAATGTGTAGGCCCTACATCTATCGATAAATTATCAAACTTAACAATGATTTTGAATTACAGGTAGGTCTACCTAGAATTGGATGTCCATTATATAATATACAGTTTATGGGCCCGATAGTATAGAAATTCCCGGGCCGATGATGACACCCAGTCCGCTCCTGTGTATGAGGCAGATGATAAAAAGGTCATCTGTTTCTGTGGCTCACTGTTAACGAGGGTGTCATCTGGCCAGCAAAAACGACAAACCGCCTTTACTCTCCGCCAACTAATGTCAAAAACCCATTAGAGCTGCGTGGACTTAGAGGCACCATAAAGATCCCGAAATTAAAAATCCATGTCTCAACCAGGATTCGAACCCGGGACTCCTTGGTTTGGAAGCCTAACATTTTACTGCTCAGCCAAGGCGTCTCCAATTAGTCAGTTAATTATTGGTAATTAATTGTTTTGATACAAAAAAAGGAAATTAATCCTTCACTATTCACAGATACGGCTAAATATGTAGGGTTTTGTCCCATTAGACAATTGAACACTTCATTTCTCCCACACCCATTTTTGAATCAAGCTGAAAATTTAAACACTTATATATTGCATGTGACAAAACCTTAATCAAATAAAAAATAATCAATCAGTCAATTAATTAATGGTAATTAATTATTTTGTTTGATACTGAAAAAGGGAAATAACTTCTAGATTATTGATAGAAAAGTTTGTTGTAAGTGCGAATTTCTTTCCCTTAAATAAGCTTTTTTTTTAAAAAAATTTCACCTCTCACATCTCTCACTGTGATGAACAGAACGAGGATTGTATTAATAAGTTGATGAAGTGAAGAAAGAAACATCTCTCTGTATTTACTTAAAACTTCTTTAATAATACTTCTTCAACTTTCACATCAAATTAACTTCTCAATTCAATAACAACTTGACTTCATACTTCATAAATAAAACTTAAATGATACATGAAACTTCACTTAGTATAACTTTAACTTCAACTAATAAAACTTTAACTAATGGACCCGCTAATATCACAAAACTTATTACTATTACTAATCGAGGACTGAGCGAGGACCATCGCTCTACAAGAACTACTACTATGCGAGGACCCCGTCTAACTGACTTTCCCCTAATTTATACTTTCTTTGATCGTATGTTCCAGAATCATGGAACCTTCTCAGATAATTATTTTAGTAACTTTGACCTTCTAGAAGCTGACGTGTGCTATTTTTTTTCCTTAACCCTTTTCTTTGATTGGATATCTAAAAATAACATCTCTCACATCACATCTCTCACATCTTATCTCTCACATCACATCTCTCACATCTCATCTCTCACATCTCATCTCTCACATCATATCTCTAACATCACATCTCTCACATCTCATCTCTCACATCTCATCTCTAACATCTCATCTCTCACATCACATCTCTCACATCTCATCTCTCACATCACATCTCTCACATCTCATCTCTCACATCTTATCTCTCACATTACATCTCTCACATCTCATCTCTCACATCTCATCTCTCACATCATATCTCTCACATCTCATCTCTGACATCTCATCTCTCACATCTCATCTCTCACATCTTATCTCTCACATCTTATCTCTCACATCATATCTCTAATATCACATCTCTCACATCTTATCTCTCACATTACATCTCTCACATCACATCTCTCACATCTTATCTCTAACATCACATCTCTAACATCTTATCTCTCACATCACATCTCTCACATCTCATCTCTCACATCTTATCTCTCACATCTTATCTCTCACATCATATCTCTAATATCACATCTCTCACATCTTATCTCTCACATTACATCTCTCACATCACATCTCTCACATCTCATCTCTCACATCACATCTCTCACATCTCATCTCTCACATCTCATCTCTCACATCTCATCTCTCACATCTTATCTCTCATATCTTATCTCTCAAATCACATCTCTCACATCTTATCTCTCACATCTTATCTCTCACATCATATCTCTAACATCACATCTCTCACATCTCATCTCTCACATCTTATCTCTCACATCTTATTTCTCACATCTTATCTCTCACATCTTATCTCTCACATCTCATCTCTCACATCTCATCTCTCACATCTCATCTCTCACATCTCATCTCTCACATCACATCTCTCACATCTCATCTCTCACATCTCATCTCTCACATCTTATCTCTCACATCTTATCTCTCACATCTCATCTCTCACATCTCATCTCTCACATCTCATCTCTCACATCTCATCTCTCACATCTCATCTCTCACATCTCATCTCTCACATCTCATCTCTCACATCTCATCTCTCACATCACATCTCTCACATCTCATCTCTCACATCTCATCTCTCACATCAACTCTCTAACATCACATCTCTCACATCTTATCTCTCACATCTTATCTCTAACATCTCATCTCTCACATCACATCTCTCACATCTCATCTCTCACATCACATCTCTCACATCTCATCTCTCACATCTCATCTCTCACATCTTATCTCTAACATCACATTTCTAACATCTTATCTCTCACATCACATCTCTCACATCTTATCTCTCACATCTCATCTCTCACATCTCATCTCTCACATCTCATCTCTAACATCACATCTCTAACATCACATCTCTCACATCTCATCTCTAACATCTCATCTCTCACATCACATCTCTCACATCTCATCTCTCACATCACATCTCTAACATCACATCTCTAACATCACATCTCTCACATCACATCTCTCACATCTCATCTCTAACATCACATCTCTCACATCATATCTCTAACATCACATCTCTAACATCACATCTCTCACATCTCATCTCTCACATCACATCTCTAACATCACATCTCTCACATCTCATCTGCCACCACAATAACAACATGAACTTTATTTAACAGAGACAAAAAAAAAGGGCAGACAACATGTGTACGGAATCGATGCAAGATGTTCTAGACCTAAAAGAACGTTCTCTTTCTTTCCTTCCATTAGTTTGTTTCAACGCCTCACACACACACAACTGGCACATTCTCTCTACACACCTGCCCTTGTTTCCATTGACACTCTCACGTTAATTACAAGTTTTAATCGTGTTCGATAATTGGTTGTGTTTATTAATTGAGGCACTTACATGTGTTTGACCCAGACTCTGCAATAACAAATTGACTTTAATCTTCAAATCTGATTTGCTCATATGTTTGTAAAAATGTAAGCCTTGCATTGATGGTTTTAATTTCATAAAATATATTTTTTTTTGGGGGGGGGGGCGAAAAAAAAAAAGGGGGGGGGGCTTACGCCTCTTTTTTGGGCTTCATGACACCTTTTAGGTTATTCCGCCCTCAAACCGTTTTGTCTTGATGGACACCTACCGCGTATATTATTTGTTTCCAATTAAACGTTAGGCGCCTCCGCGCTATGTCTTGTGCAGATAAGTCTGAACGGAGGTAACACTCCAATAACCCAATCCAATAACACAGTGGAAAGGCCAACACTATCAAGATACTCGACTCTAATGAACGATGTCGAACAAGAAGTTGAATACTTCATGAAGGGAACAGTCGAATGTTGCTAAGTAGAAAATGTATTTAAGAAACTAAAACTGAACTCTCTCTAAAGCCGTTATTAGAGTTCTCTGTGTTTACTTTCGTTACACTTACAAATTCTGTTCTTGTTTTTAATAGTCGGTTCATTGTCTGAAAGTAACAACTTCGATGAAAATAAAAAACAAAACAAAAATTCGCGTAAAATTCCTTATCGTACCCTAACAATAGGAGGTGTAGGCCTATATTTAGTGGGAAAGCTATATATGCATTGGTAAGCCCCTGGAACGGATTTTTTTCATTTAAAATATCATTATTAAAAAAAAAGTAACCAATATCTTATTTTGCAACAAAAGAAAAAAAAAAAGACTATAAAAGTTGGCCAATTGAATTCCTATCAGATTTCTAACGTATAGATTTCTACACGGGTCTCAAGGGACACATCTCAGTAATGAATTTTTAAGAAAGCATAAAATAAATAAATTTAGTAATTTAAAATAAGGGTTCAATAAAATCAAATATTTGCGACAAGATTATGTGATGTGGGCAGATATTTAGAATTGCCGGAAAGCATGGCATGACGGGCTCAATGTAGCCCGCGGGCCGTAGTTTGGTCATCATTGTTGTATGACATACTTAAGACGAATATCAACGAATAATGTAAAAGACATTTTTTTTTCTTAAAAACAATACTTTTATTAAACGTAGTTGTATCAATTAGTTTGGATCTGTCATGTCATTACATTTGTAATAGATGTAGACTAACACAAATACATTGATGTCATGGGGTGTGGGAGAAATAACATGTACAAACCTTTTACCAGAAAAACAGTCAGACAGACGCAGTGAGTTGATATAAGCTTTGTAAAAACAAAAATAGATGCCTTATTAGGTTTTAAGATTGGGACTCGATCATTTGGGTCCTGATAACCAGCTTATCCGATTAACGTGATTCCACTGTATAATATAATTGGCACTAAGAGATTCACTTCAAATAAGCGGCTGGTCCGTTTAACCGCATGCCCAATGAGCAGGCATCGAGTGTAGCTCAGTGCAAGAAGCTAATGTATAAACGTTTAAATGTGTGTTCACATTTTGTTAACTCATTTCTCTTTTCTTCCCACATTGATCACGTGTTCTTAAGGTAAATGTCTAGTTTGATGTTTTTCAAAAAGAAGAGTATAGGCCTACAAGTCTTTAAGAAGTTTGATATATGTACTTCCTGAAGCAATACGCACAGATACATGTGTTTACCTGCAGTACTCTGGCGAGAGATTAGCCAGAACTAACACACACACACACACACACAAGAGATACATTGAGACTATGACATAGAATATTCATCATTGGCTGGATTTCAAAATCATAAGAAAAGAAAAATGAGCTGTAGCCCTGTATCCTATACAGGTCAGAATCTGGCGATATCTCGAAACTACCAAAGTACAGTAGTACATAATTATGTCAGAGAATGTTACTTGGAATATACTATAGCACTAATAAACTTGTAATGGTGCAGCAAATAAAATCCAAACTTCAGTACTCAAGAAAAAATATATACAAAATACTTTAAAAAAGTGTTTATTCCATATTTATACCCACATTTCTCTCCATACTGTAAGATTATGTCACCATTTCATAAACAATTTTCAATGGCCACTAATTAATTGAATAATAGTTTTTTTTAATGATTCATTTTCTTTCTTAGCAAAAATGAATAATTGTGGACAATTTCAACTTGATTTGAGAATAGAAAGCTGGAGAAATAAGTTCCAACTGTACACCAGAAAGACAGACGGAGTTAGGGTTAGAGTTCACAAAAGCTTTGTAAACAAAAAAAAAAAAGAAAACCACAATAACAAAAAAGCAAAATATTTAAAAAAAAATTCTATTCATTCCTATTTTATTAGGTACGATCAATATTTGTTTAAAGTATCAACTTGATCGGAGCATGCCTGAGGGAGAAATAGCGGTAACTAAATGGGACTAAACCCAACAAATGTAGCCATTTATGTGAATACTGAAGGATTACTTTCCCTTGGTGGTATAAAAAAACAATAACAATTACCAGTAACTAATTGACAAATTAGTTACTTTTAAAAAATTGATTCATGTTTTGTCTATGCCAATGAATAATTGTGCGAAGTTTAAAATCGATCCCAGAATGGGTGTGGTATTAAAAAGACGAGCAGTACATACCGGCTACGCCCTTTGTTTTCCTTCCTAAGCTAAATATTGCTTATTATGACCGGAACACTCTCTGTTTTCTTTATTATAATAAAAGGTCACATTTTAACGATTAACCTAACATACTTTTTTTTTTAGCCCTTGAATTAATTACAATGAAATTTTACGGCTGTCTCCCACTTTCTCTCTCTCTCTCTCGCTCTTTCTCTCTCTCTAGAACGCCCCCTATTTTGTTTTTTTTTAACCTGCGCATCATTATTTCTCCGACATAGACTTTTGACTTGACTAGATTTGCAAATACCCGCTTCATAACGCGCCCCCGACACATACATGCACTTATATTTTGGGCCCGATTATTTTAGTAGTACTTTCACGTATCCGCTCCGCCCCCCCCCCCCCCCACACCCGGCCAAAAACAAACAGTTAGTTCTTCGTACACTCTATGATTTTTCTTTGGCTTTTCAATTCAATCTATATGATTTTTCATCCGTGATCACCCCCCCCCCATTTTGTTTTTTTTTTAGCGGCCATCCTCCGTCGTCCAGCGAGAAGTTAATTATTTTTAAATCCGAACATCCGAAACATGTAAAACAGAAAAAAAACAAAAAAAAAAAAAACATTTTTTTACAGAGGCAAATAAATCTTTGAAACATTATTACCGTTGACAATCAAAATTAAGTATCGTCCTTGCGAATAAGCGGATCTAACAGGGATCCGACTCCGACGGGGGCCGCCTCTGAGTTTGTGTGATAACACAAACTCTTTTTGTAATCTTGTTTTTTATTTAAATGCTTTATAAGTATTCAGCGGCCTTTTAGGGAAATACCTATAAAAAAAATCAAAGATTTGATGCTTGCGAATTTTTAGCGAATAGCAGTAGGTCATGTTGCGAATCTGTCAAAACCGGTTCTTAGTGAGCGTCTAGAAGGTAAAATGAACATGTTTACGACATTTCATGCGGATCTATACGACAGTTTAAGAGATCACGTGATCAACGAGTGTGTCAGTGGTAGTTTCGTGTACATTTATTAGATCAAACGTCTACATCGATTCAATTGTAGGCCTCCTAGCTGTTTGAAGCCTCACACCAACGACCGACCAGCAAGAGAGGACTCTAGCTTTGCACTGACTAGTTGATGCTAGGCGCTGTTGCCAAGTCCCAAATCAGTCATTTGAAACCTCACACCAACGACCGACCAACAAAAGAGGACTCTAGCTTGGCACTGACTAGTTGATGCTAGGCGCTGTTGCCAAGTCCCAAATCAGTCATTTGAAACCTCACACCAACGACCGACCAACAAAAGAGGACTCTAGCTTGGCACTGACTAGTTGATGCTAGGCGCTGTTGCCAAGTCCCAAATCAGTCATTTGAAACCTCACACCAACGACCGACCAACAAAAGAGGACTCTAGCTTGGCACTGACTAGTTGATGCTAGGCGCTGTTGCCAAGTCCCAAATCAGTCATTTGAAACCTCACACCAACGACCGACCAACAAGAGAGGACTCTAGCTTTGCACTGACTAGTTGATGCTAGGCGCTGTTGCCAAGTCCCAAATCAGTCATTTGAAACCTCACACCAACGACCGACCAACAAAAGAGGACTCTAGCTTGGCACTGACTAGTTGATGCTAGGCGCTGTTGCCAAGTCCCAAATCAGTCATTTGAAACCTCACACCAACGACCGACCAACAAAAGAGGACTCTAGCTTGGCACTGACTAGTTGATGCTAGGCGCTGTTGCCAAGTCCCAAATCAGTCATTTGAAACCTCACACCAACGACCGACCAACAAAAGAGGACTCTAGCTTGGCACTGACTAGTTGATGCTAGGCGCTGTTGCCAAGTCCCAAATCAGTCATTTGAAACCTCACACCAACGACCGACCAACAAAAGAGGACTCTAGCTTGGCACTGACTAGTTGATGCTAGGCGCTGTTGCCAAGTCCCAAATCAGTCATTTGAAACCTCGTCGAATCCTTCCTCTGTTTTATTGAAGCTTTCTCTCTATAACCATTGCACTGTTGTGTTTTTATTAGCATATATATATATATTGTTACGAATCTCACTATCCAGGCACTCTGCAAACTGCACCTTACAACACCAACTTAAAGAACTTGACAACTCAGGGCTCCAAAGTAACGTAACACTTTAATAGTTGAATAAATAACAGCCAATACTGTAAAATTGGCAGCACGTACACTGTACAAATATCTCTCCTGTTAATAGCCGTACCGCCGTATCAACTCTTGCACTGGCCTCTCCGTCTCGTTCCGGGCTTCCAATGGGTTCAACAGTTCAGGACTGACTTCACACACTAGGCTCGTTGTGTCGGACTGATCACAGACCAAGATCAAGACGCCGTTGGTCTCAACTGTACTTGATAGTACTCCGCACTGAACCGTCGTAATGCTCCGTACAAAACCACACCGCTGAACTGTGCTGTAGTCGACCGTGTTCTGAACTCTTATCGTGAACCTCCTTTCTGAACCGTCTTGACTGCGTCACCTCCGCTCTTATATAGGGTCCCTACTGGCCTTCTCGAACCGGACAGAACGCCGCTCGACGTTTCTAGGTGGTCAGATGACTACAACTCTCGTGACGCTCCTGAGCTCTGTTCACGACGTCGATCCTTCCCGAACCGCCGTGTTGACACTCGTCTCGGCTGACCGTCGTAACTCGTCACGGTTGACCGCTCGTCTAGCGCTGGCCTGGGGCGATTTGCGTCGGCTGACTACACTCACACCACTACCCCCATCTGTGCCACCACCAAGTTTATAACACTATATATCTATCTCTCTATATATATATTTATACAAGGCGTAGGACTACCTGCACCTTTTTGAAAAAAAAACAAACTTTTCCTGTCTTTTAACGTATATTATTTTTTTCTTCTTCATCGTTCTCACTGTTATGTTGGAGTGTTCAGATGAGTAGACCAATATATGAGATGTGTTGCGCAGTGGTTTCCAAATCAGGGAGCTCTCCATATAGTTTTCTTTCTATTGGGGTGATTTGGGGCCAATGTCTTATACGGGCCTCTTGGTAGAGAGAGCAGTTTTGGAGGACGTGGTCGGCATTTTCTGGTGATACTCCACATGGGCAGATTTCACTGGTTCCAATTTTGAGCTTCCGGAACATGTGTTGTCGCATTCTGTTGTGTCCGGTCCTGAGTCGAAAGATTAGACGTTGGTCTTGTCGGGATAGCTTATAGTAAGCATCATCTTTCTTGTGATTTGGATGGGAGCTCGTCCATTTCTCATTTATTTTATCTACAATTAATTTCTTCATTTCTTCTGGAACGTATATTATTAATTTTTAATAGTTAAAAGTTAGGTAATCAACTACTGAGTACCAGCACCTAATCCATGAGTACCGGCACCTATTTTTTAACCAAAAAAAAAAACAACAACACTGTAAATATATATATAGGCCTACAAGGCTTTTTGTGACGGTACGCACTGGTACGGCGTACCGGCACCTATTTGAAAAAAAAAAAAAAAACTTTTCTCGTATATTATTAATTTTTAGCAGTTGAAAGTTAGGCAATCACTGAGTACCGGCACCTATATAAAAAAAAAAAAAAGCACAGTTTGTATCTATATATATCTAGTATGATTATTAATGATTAGTTGTTAAAGTGTTGCTTGTTTTTGGGGCCTATGTTGTGTCCTCCAAAGGGCAGGTAGGCTCATGACTGGTAGCTCTAATTTTGCACATTTCATTTCTCAAATAGAATTTTCACTATTTTAAATTGAACACAATTGAACACTCAACCAAATTTCGTAAAAAAAAAATAAAAATAAATAAATAAAAAAAATACAACGGAACAAAAACTATTAGGGCTCGTCCGGGATTTGAACCCGGGACCTCTCGCACCCAAAGCGAGAATCATACCCCTAGACCAACGAGCCACTTATAGTTGGGGAAAGAAAGTTACTTGATTGTCTTAATTGGTTTTCAAGTTTGTTCACGTGCAATTTGATTGTGTTTACTGGCTTGATCGTGACCTCCGCCTAAGGTGCCAGCTTGATAAGGAGATTAGGTTTGACCCACTGGCGGATCCAGGGGGGGGGGCGGGCGGTAGGGGCGATCGCCCCCCCCCCCCCCCGAAGGGGGGGGCGGACGAATTTTAGTATAGAATTCACACAACTTGTATACGAATTTATTACTTATGTTAATAATATATACTAATTATTTATATTTCAACCTATTTTTAGATTATTTCGCCCCCTCCTTCTAGTATTTTGGCCGATTTAGTAGGGTCGGGAGGGGGCGATGGCATCAATCCGCCCCCCCCCCCACCATAAACTTTCGAGTGGGGGGGGCGGTCCTATTTATTTGTAGAAATCACAGCTTGCTAACAGAATCAATTAAATATCTATATGATTAAAACTTGTTATTGGTATTTTAACCGGTCTTTATATTATGTCGTTCACCTGTTGGCCGATTGGAAGGGGAGGAGAGAATACCTCTACTGCCCTTCCCATCTAAACCCTTTGTGTGTGTGTGGGGGGGGCGGTCCTACATTTATGGAGAAATCATAGTATATGAACAAAATTAGTCGAATATCTATATAATATAAACAGGTGGAAGTGCGATACATGCAATCCCCTTCACCCCATCGGACAAACCAATACTTTTTCTTTTTGTATTATAGTAAGAAATTACAAAATTAAAAAAATCTGTCACTAATATAATTTATATATGCTATAAAGTAAATTCTTATATCGAGTCGCCCAGCCCCTATTCTTTAATGCAAAATGCAATCATTAGCAGAAATTATAAAAAGGAGCGAGGATTAATTGTTTTCATTTTACCGCCCTTCCCCTTTCCAGACAGAGTTTGTGTAATTTCACATGAATTTATCATAACTATTTTAAGAAAGACTTTGCGTTGGAAAAGTTATAATTCAAACAAAATTTTTCAATATAACAGTCACGGTTGAGATGAGTTCAAAAGCCAGATAATCTTTTCCTAGTCGACTTTTTCCAACCTTTACTCTATCTCATATTTTTCTAGTTAAATAAATTTAGGACTATAACTCACAAATTATACTTGAATTCTATTGAATATTATTAATTGAATTTTTTTTTTCGGCGGCGATCCTCAAAGCCTTAATCTAAATATGTGGGGTATCTTATCTTTTCAAAGAACAAATCGGCTGTATTAGCAATGTATTAAGGGACTATAAATTCGTATTAGAATATTTTTCCACATTATTTAAAAGGTCCCTTATAATAGTGTTATAAACCTGGTGGTGGCACAGATGGGGTTAGTGGTGTGAGTGTAGTCAGCCGACGCAAATCGCCCCAGGCCAGCGCTAGACGAGCGGTCAACCGTGACGAGTTACGACGGTCAGCCGAGACGAGTATCAACACGGCGGTTCGGGAAGGATCGACGGCGGTCCGGGAAGGATCGACGTCGTGAACAGAGCTCAGGAGCGTCACGAGAGTTGTAGTCATCTGACCACCTAGAAACGTCGAGCGGCGTTCTGTCCGGTTCGAGAAGGCCAGTAGGGACCCTATATAAGAGCGGAGGTGTCGCAGTCAAGACGGTTCACGGCAGGGGTTCAGAGCCCGGTTCACTACAGTCCGGTCGACTACAGCACAGTTCAGCGGTGTGGTTCTGTACGGAGCATTACGACGGTTCAGTGCGGAGTACTATCAAGTACAGTTGAGACGAACGGCGTCTTGATCTTGGTCTGCGATCGAGTCCGACACAACAAGCCTAGTGTGTGAAGTCAGTCCTGAACTGTTGAACCCAGTGCAAGCCCGGAACGAGACGGAGAGGCCAGTGCAAGAGTTGATACGGCGGTACGGTGTTATAGAAGAGATATTTGTACAGTGTACGTGTTGCCAATTGTACAGTATTGGCTGTTATTTATTCAACTATTAAAGTGTTACGTTACTTTGGAGCCCTGAGTTGTCAAGTTCTTTAAGTTGGTGGTGTAAGGTGCAGTTTGCAGAGAGCCTGGATAGTGAGATTCGTAACAATAGAATGAATAATGAGCTCTAGGTCAGGAGAATGCGTTACTGCAGTGAAGTATGCCAGTAAAAGCTTTTGGCGTCGGGGCTGCGCCCCGAACTCCACTAATAAGTAATGAGCTGTGGATGTCAGGAGAATGCGTTTCAGCCGTCAAAAATGCAAGAAAACGCTTTTGGCGTCGGGGCTTCGCCCCGAACTCCACTAATAAGTAATGAGGTGTAGATGTCAGGAGAATGCGTTTCAGCCGTGAAAAATGCAAGAAAACGCTTTTGGCGTCGGGGCTTCGCCCCGAACCCAACTAATAGATAATGAGCTGTAGATGTCAGGAGAATGCGTTTCAGCCGTGAAAAATGCAAGAAAACGCTTTTGGCGTCGAAGCTTCGCCCCGAACCCCACTAATAAATAATGAGCTGTGCTGTAGCTGTCAGGAGAATGCGTTTCAGCCGTGAAAAGTACAAGAAAAAGCTTTTGGCGTCGGGGCTTCGCCCCGAACCCCACTGATAAATAATTAGCTGCAGATGTCAGGAGAAGCCTTGAAAACTGCAAGATTACGCTTTTCGCGTCGGGGCTTCGCCCCGAACCCCACTGATAAATAATGAGCTGTAGGTGTCAGGAGAATGCGTTTCTGCAGTGAAAAATGCAAGAAAACGCTTTTTGGTTTTCGCCCCGAAACCCACTGAGGAAGCTTACAGCGCTCTCCCAGACCCCCAAGCTTGCAAGAGAAAGGCCTCAACATGACTGTTTTTTTTTTTTGTTTTTTTTTCGCCGAAGATTGAGAAACAGTGCTGTACGCACGTTTATGCATAGGGTTAGGGTTTACTGGGCGTTAGGGTTAGGGTTTGGAAAAAAATCGCCCCCCCACTCCAAAGTTCTGGATCCGCCAGTGGTTTGACCGCAGTCTTGGTTCAACTTCAACTTACTCATTTTTTAAAAAAGTAAACAATTACATGCATTTGAAGTTTCTTTTAAAGGCCCAGGCCGGTATTGGTTTGATGTTGTTTTACCTTTGGTCTTATATGAAATCGTGTTCTGACATTTAGTTCAGTAACAACTTGTTACAAGAGATTGTGTGTAATAGTCATGGGTCGTACATACAACATTGTGACTGCTATCATGGAATCATTCATATAGTTAGAGTCCAGTTATAGTAGAATGTTATTGTCATTGTGTTTGCAACTTTTGTTTTCATTTAAACAAGAGAATTTTAATTTAGGAGAGACACGGTCTGTTCAGACATTTAGGAAAAGCCACCTGTAATAATAATTAAATATTTATAAATTAAAAAAAAAAAATTTTGGGGCCTGTCCGGGATTTGAACCCGGGACCTCTCGCACCCTAAGCGAGAATCATACCCCTAGACCAACAGGCCGCACATAATTTGATTGTTAAACTATTTTTGTTGTTTTTATCAAATTTGCAAGGACGCCTCGTTGCCGAGAAGTGTTTCCCCTGGCTAAGTGGGACTGGTTGAAAGTATTTGTTCAAGAAATAAAACCGGGAGTGGAGCGGTTATACGCCATACGGGGGAAAAAATCAACACATTGCTTATCTAGAGTTATTCTAAGTGCAGTATACTATATATATGCTTCACACAATATGTTTTTAGATAATCATATGTTAGGACGAATTCGTACAAGTGTTCTTCACAAGTTTCACATTAGAGAAGCGAGCGGGTTGCCTGAATCAGACAGAAATACTTTAATTAACATGACCAACTAGATTGACACAGAGATACATTCAGCTTGAAATAATGTTCTTTATAAAATGGTTTCTGTAATTTAGGAGATACAAGGCTTAGAGGGAATGGATCAAAAACATACAGAGAGGGCGGGGTACACAGAGAGAGAGAGAGAGAGAGAGAGAGGGGGGGATATAAAAGAGAACAGCAGATAGAGAGAAAGATATTCTCTGGAGATACAAAGAAATGGATAGACAGAGAGATACAGAGATATATACAAACAGAGAAAAAGAGAGGTACAGATGGATAACACAAAGTGCTATAATATTTATGATCACTGATCATGCTATTGATATACTAAGAAAGATGCTATGTATCAGGATGGATTTCCGACAAATTTGTAAAAGACACTCTGCCTTTTACCTGATCGGACTTCCCTATGTTCAGGGATGTTTGTTGTTTTTTTAACCCATGGTGCACAAGCTATAATGACTATAGTACTATAACTTAGGGCCTCCAAGAAATATTAAACACTAAGAAATAATGTCTGGACTTATCAAATGCCCCCAAATGGTCCCATATCTATAAAAAAAAGCTTAGGGCCTTTTGAAGTTTGAATACAGTACTGAATATGTAAGCTTGGGGCAGGGCGGGACTTGTAAGTTGACAGGATTACATCTGGTGATCGACACTACATCGCAATCCGATCATGACGCAACAGTTGAATACATTAATAGATCGTTCAGTGAACCAGGTAATAGAATGTTATTCTGATCTCTGTATGTAACTGGCTCGTTGGTCTAGGGGTATGATTCTCGCTTTGGGTGCGAGAGGTCCCGGGTTCAAATCCCGGACGAGCCCAATTTTTTACCCTAACACTAAAAAATAATTTGGGTCATCAGAATTGAACTGAATAGAATGATTCAACAAATACATTTCCAGAGTGTACACTAGTAGTGAATAGTGATATTGCAAAGGGATCTTCCTACAAACTCGTAGTCTGGCTGCGTGGGTCTGTTTCTAAGTAGGCTTGTAGATTCAAACGAACAAGTTATATTTTAGCACAACGAACTTTTAGTTGTTGTTTTTAAAAGTGAAGTGTTCCGCTAAATACTTAGAATGTGCGAAGTGTCCGTTCAGGAAAAAGTTTTGGAAACATTGATCTAAAGTTCTAAACAGTCATCAAAATACTGTAAAACTTTGGTTATCCGGATTAATTGGGGACAGGATCTGTCCGGACAATCGATCGTCCAGATAATCGAATGCGGAATATTATAAACGTTCCATTTCACCAACAATAAAGAGAATTCATATTGGGTGGGGGGGGGGGGGGGTATCAAGCCGTTGGTAAATTTAAGTAAACTATAACGGAGGACAAAGCTCTTGACTTAGTAGCCTCCCATTAGTGAGAGAACTAATCGCTGGTCATTCACTGCACATCAGCAAGACCACTTAGATGCCGTACTATAAAAAAAAAGGTTGTCCGGATAATTGACGTTCCGGATAACTGACGTCCGGATAAACGACGTTCTACTATAAATATAAAATTTAACTGTTTTGGAAAACAAAATATTTTCAAACCCCCAAAATTATTTTAGGAAACTGTGCACTTCCTCGAGCTTCAGGTTACTAGTCATAGTTTCGAGGGGAGATAAGAAGGCAGAGTGCTTGCCGCTAGGTAAATCTAGATCTAGGTTGCCTGCCCATGATGGAATCTGACGTCTGCTCCTCTCATTAGTAAAACGAGTGAAAACCCCTGACAGTGTGAAGATAAATGTTTAGTGTCATAAGTACGGTAAATGGTACAATTGGGGGTGTAGATTGGCCAAGTTTGTCACAGATTTCACAGATAGTCACTGACTGGATGGATTTCACAGGTGAATTAGTCGCAACTACCTGGCGATATAAAATATATAGATAAACATAAAAACAAGTTTATTTATATACATATATTTTTTTTTCCTTTTTGGTGGCAATCTTTTGATTTTTTTTTTTTCGCGTGCTTGCATTTTATATCTTATTTTCGATATTCTAATGTCTAAATACAGTTATGCTAAGAAATTGTGTATATTATCGTATGAGAATAATAGCAATGTCTTCGTTTCTAAAGATTAAGGACGCATGCAGTGTTTCACATGACTATGCAGACCCAGTTGCAACCTGCATATTTTTCCGCATTTCATGCAGACAAAACCGTTGTCCGCTGGCGGTCTGTTTAAGTTTTCTTCCCGTCTTTTGCGACTGTCTTCAAAAAGACTTTTCTTTGAGTCTCAAATGTTTGTCCAGCACCCTGTGTGAGAGCTTTTCAACTGTCTCTTTCAGAGTCCATCTGCTGCCAGCTACTTTCCTCTGTGCCAGTGAGGTCGAAATGGCGCCTTAATTGATCTTTAGAGCGCTTACGGGGGGGGGGGGGGGCACCGTCCTCCTCTGACCTCGCTAAAGAAGATCGCATTTGGCATGCAGTCGTCTCCCATGCGGGATAAGTGTCCGACCCAGCGCAGCTGTCGAATGGTAATTAGTACTTCTATACTGTCCACTACATAAAAGCATTAACAACAGGATAACCAAGCAATGGGCACCATGTCACGGTTGCAAAAAGAGTGTGGGACAATACCTTGATGACTAACAATACCAAAGCCTTAGTCTACCGGACCTGTGTGATGAGCATTTTGTGAAACAGTGAAACATGGTCAACCTACTCATGGCAGGAAAATAAGCTGAATATTTTCCACTTCCGATGCCTAAGGCGGATCTTTAAATTAAGGTGGCAAGATAAAATAACCAATGAGGAAGTGCTGAGAAAAGCACGGTGCCAGGACATCCGCGCTGTTATCAGTAGCAGACGCTTGGCTGGCTTGGCAATGGTCATAGAATGCCAGAAGGTCGACTCCCACAAGACATTCTGTATGGTCATCTAACAGAAGACAGGAGAGACGCTGGTCGCCCACTTCTAAGGTATACTGATGTAGGAAAACGCGACATGAAGCTCTTCAAAATCGTCACTAACAGAGAAAAAGTGGCACTGGATAGATCCACATGGAGAGCGAGCATAAAGGAAGGGCCCCGTACTGCAGATGCCATACACAACAGAAGTAGAAAAAAAGGGTGAAAGTGCAATAGCACCTGGTGATTACAGACGCCCACCTGTTACCGCAGCTGTGTATCAAGGATTGGCTTCTTTAGTCACACAAGAAGTTACAAAGGGAAAAGATTATCTCTTGAGACGAAATGTTCGAATAATTTTTCTTTATTTTGTCAATGGAATTTCGATTCCTAAACCAACTAAGAAATTAAAGGTTAGTCGAGAGGCTTCCAAGCTGAGGCGCCTCAAGCTCGAGCTTGAGGATTTTTCGGACACCTCTGTTTCCACCCAATTCTGACGAGTTGCCTGCAGTTGGTCGTTGTGCTGGCTACATGACACCCTCGTTAACCGTAGGCCACAAAAACAGATGAACTTTACATCATCTGCCCTATAGACCACAAGGTCTGAAAGGGGAACTAGTTAGGCCAGGTTCACATCTAACTTTGCATTCACTTGCACCTATCCTTTGATACACTATACCGTTGGGGCACTACACAAGATCTGTCAACCTTCTTTCTCCATTCTTATCTCTCATTTGTCTTTGATATAATTTCATTCGGATGTTCTTTCTGAAAATATTGAAGCCTGCCTGGGTGGACCACTTCGGGGGCAGATTTTGAGTTTGTGTTTCCACACAAACTGTCTTTATAATCTTGTTTATTACATGTTACATTATTATGGAGGTAAAAGTACGTAATAACCGAAAATACTTTCTCAGTTTATTTTTGTTCTTAATTCAGTTCAAATATTTAGACTCCACGCATATAGCTCTCTGTACTTCTTATCAATGAACTTATTCAACTTTAATGAGACTCGCGCTTTTTTTTTTAATCTACATAGCAAATGTCTATGTTTGTTTATCTGACAAGCTAGAGACCGTGTGTGTGTGTGAGTTAGTGTGGATGGCTCTGGAATTAAAGTCTTGCAAAGGAACAGGAATAGAGGAGGGTAGAAAAGAAGGTGTAAATGTCAAGGCCACGTCTGCAAATTTCAAGGTGCATAGTATTTCAATAAACCGGAAGTCGTTTATTTCCCGAGAATGAATCTCTTTGAGTTAGCGGCTGACACCAAACTAATGAGGTGCTAGAACTAGTTAACAAAACATCACAGGGGCCTCAGGGGAGGAGGGCGCCCACTGCTGAATCTTACATTATAGAGCACCACAGTCTCACCATGCCTGAACCACCATTTCATGTAATCAGTTACTGAGAGAATCAATTCCTTCTACTTTTTATTAGCTTTTTTTTTTATTCTTTAAAGGTGGATTTTTGCACCTGCCATTCTCCTGCAAGCTTACAGAGGACAGGGGTACTGATGGAGTTACAGAGGACAGAGGTACTGATGGAGTTACAGAAGAAACTTAATACAGGAGAGAAAAACTTTATAAAAAAAAGATGTAGGTAAAGAAATTCTGCTCACCCAGGATAAAGAATCAAGAGTAGGGTGAGGGAATGGGAGGAGTTAGGGGAGGAGCGGCCTCGCCCCCAGATAGGATGATCCCCAGGTATGTGAATCTGTCAAGGGGGCTTAATTCATGGCGTACTTGGGACTGGAGTCAAAGGGAGAGAATCTCACAAGATGTTTCTTCGGTTTCTAGCACTTGAGATGAAAGTCTAGGAGCTTGAAGGGTTAGCTGTGAAACAAGGCAAAAAGAGTAATATAGAACGAAAATGGAGAAGAGAGAGAGAGAGGGATGGAGAAATAGAGAGGGAGGAATAGAGAAAGAGAGAGAAAGAGAGGGAGAGAGGAAGAGAGAAATAGAGAGAGAAAGAGAGAGGGAGAGAGAAAGAGTGAGAAAGAGAGAGGGAGAGAGAAAGAGAGAGGGAGAGAGAAAGAGAGAGGAAGATAGAAATAGAGAGAGATAAAGAAATAGAGAGAAAGAGAGAGGGAGAGAAAAAGAGAGAGAAAGAAAGAGAGAGGGAGAAAAGAGAAACAACAAGAAAAAGAGTGAGAAGGGAGAGAGATAAAAAAGAAAAAGAGAGAGAGAGAGAGAGAGAGAGGGAGTGAAAGGGAGGAGAGACAGAAAAAAGAGGGAATATGAATAGGGCAATGGGGAAGAATGGAGAGACGAGAGAGCAAAGGAGTAGAGAAAGAGAGAGAGTTAGAGCATAGACAAAACGGACCAGAAAAAGAGCGAAAGAAAGAAAGAAAGATGAATAAAAAAAAACAACTAAGCCACTTTAAAGACAAATGATCGTATTAAATTTAAATGCGTAAGTCCCTGGCGTCTGTTCTTTGATTCAAGGACGAATGTTTCCTCCAGGATTAGTGGAGCTTTTATTTCTGTACCTGTTCTGTCTCGTAGAATTAGCCATCTTGGTCTTCAAATCAGTCTTTCTTGTTTTATATTTCTTTATTTTTTTAAATTAAAACATTCTGGTATTACATTATTTGTATTTTATTTCCAATTAGTTTGAATAATATTTTGGGTGAGTATATAATCAGAAGTTCGCTTATCTCATTGACTGAGTCTAGGTTATAACCAGAAGTTAAGCTTATCTCATTGACTGAGTCTATAACCAGAATTTCACCTTATCTCATTGACTGATTCTATAACCAGAATTTCACCTTATCTCATTGACTGATTCTATAACCAGAATTTCACCTTATCTCATTGACTGTGTCTATAACCGGAAGTTCAGCATAACTTATTGCGTGCCAACTGAAACTCGTTAGCTTATTCCAGGGATGCCCAAAATACGGACCACATCTTGACCACATCTTGACCACGTTGTGGTACTATCCGGCACGCCGAAAAATTATAGCACGGTAGGTAGTTAAAAAAGGGGAAAATATACTAATACTAAAGTATAACGTAATAAAATACTCAAAAAGACACAAAGAGTGAGGCATATTTCTTATTCCATATTCTAGAACACATTCATGCAAGCTGCTTCTTCCATAGTGCCATTAGAGCATGAAAGGTGTAGCCAGAGTTAGGCAGGATAACCAATGACTTAGCCGAGTCTCTAATTCACAGGCAGGACTACAATGAACACATGGATACATGCAGGACCTATCTTCTCTTTTTAATGAACGTCTGTAATTTATAAGATAAGAAGATGAGCTCAACAACAAACTCAGAGGCGTCACTAGGATGGTGCGGGCCGCACTGGTTGACACCCAAAAGGGGGTGACACCCAAGTGATTAAATGCCCTTTTACAAAATCAAACAATATAAAAAAAATAATTGTCATTGGCTAAATATCCGAATACGATGAAGCATAATTAATATGTAGAACTAAGGCACATTGTCCACTTTCCATCAGTCCCTCGTGTACATCTACATCTACAACAGGATGATCAACTGCATTAGTTCAAAAGAAAGATTAAATTCTGAGGAACTTAAAGAATAATTTTACAGAGAGATTTGTGTATTTATGATTTGAATAATGAAATATTTGTAGCTGAGAACCCATTTACAGTCGTATTGTAAAGTAAAGTTCCCCTTTCAGACCTTGTGGTCTATAGGGCAGATGATCTAAATGTCATCTGTTTCTGTGGCCAACGGTTAACGAGGGTGTCATGTGGCCAGCACAACGACCAACCGCCTTTACTCTTCCCCAACTAAAGTCAGGTACCCATTAGAGTTTGGTGGACTCAAGGGCGCCCTGAAAATCCCGGAATTCAAAACCATAGTCTTCACCGAGATTCGACCCCAGGACCCCCGGTTTGGAAGCCAAGCGCTTAACCACTCAGCCACCGCGCCCCCTAGTCGTATTGTGCAAGACAGAAATTCACTAATGAGTGATTTCTACACACGTACGATCTATCCAAGACTTCCAACAACCCATTACTTCACGTAAGATCTATCCTAGACTTCCAACAACCCATTACTTCACGTAAGATCTATCCTAGACTTCCAACAACCCATTACTTCACGTAAGATCTATCCTAGACTTCCAACAACCCATTACTTCACGTAAGATCTATCCTAGACTTCCAACAACCCATTACTTCACGTAAGATCTATCCTAGACTTCCAACAACCCATTACTTCACGTAAGATCTATCCTAGACTTCCAACAACCCATTACTTCACGTACGATCTATCCTAGACTTCCAACAACCCATTACTTCACGTACGATCTATCCTAGACTTCCAACAACCCATTACTTCACGTAAGATCTATCCTAGACTTCCAACAACCCATTACTTCACGTAAGATCTATCCTAGACTTCCAACAACCCATTACTTCACGTACGATCTATCCTAGACTTCCAACAACCCATTACTTCACGTACGATCTATCCTAGACTTCCAACAACCCATTACTTCACGTAAGATATATCCTAGACTTCCAACAACCCATTACTTCACGTAAGATCTATCCTAGACTTCCAACAACCCATTACTTCACGTAAGATCTAAGACTTTTTATTTCTTCTCTATTTCATAGCTCTCTTCTTTCTTCGTTTTTTTTTTAAATTAAATTTTTTAGTTGTGTGACTGAGGCCAGTCGTTATAGAAGGCCTGAACACTGACCTGCAACGTCACAACTTGTGGGCAATTTAGACCAATAGCTCGGTGCAAGTGCTGCTCTGGGTGACACCTAAGTAGAAAAGAAAGATGCATTTTTGCTAAAGCAGACTTTTTCCACTGAGAAAATGCATCTCCAGATCAGAATAAAAGCTTAATGGTGAGTGCAGTTTTTCAAACCCTGTTGTGAACTGGGTATTTTGTAAACTGGGTATTTTGTGAACTGGGTATTTTGTGGACTGGGTATTTTGTGGACTGGGTATTTTGTGAACTGGGTATTTTGTCATATCTAATACAGACAAAGTCTTTGTTCACTGAGGGTCTAAGTTTTTTTTTTTGTTTGTCTTCTGCAAAGACTTGTCTTTTGGCCTCAAATGTGTGTCAAAAGGCCTTCGTGAGAGGTCTGCAATGGTCTCTTTCCTCTATGCCAGTGAGGGCAAAATGGATCCTGAGTTTATCTTTATACTCTTTCGGGTTGTGTCACTATTACGCTGTCCTCCGTCTAATGTTTTAGCATATAGGAAAACCTTGTGAGTCTCATCGCACTGAGGCACCGTGTTGAGAACACTATTCTCTGATAACACGGACAAGGAAAGCAGCAGTTCGATTGCAGAGTTTCCCTGTCTCCGTACAGAGCTAGCACGCCATGCGTGCCAGTTTCTTTTTCACTCAAATGGTTATTTTTGGGGTGTATATGGCTCCTTTTGTCTCGAAAGGCAATGGATGCGCCCAAGTGAGTCACTGGTTTTGGCTTAATCTTGAGACGGGGCAGAATCTGGTGTGGCTAATCAAGCCAATTCTAGAACGGCAGACTTTGCCACAATTCGTACATTTGTATGCCTCTGATTTAGGGCTAGCAGATAGGGCAGCTTTCTTTTTTTCCCTCTTGATTAAAGCCGCTTCAATTCTTTTGTTCTCAGCAAGGGTTGTCCCAGCACGCACAGTCTGTCTCCATGCACTCCGGTCTTTGGCTATGTTTTCCCACATACTTTCACTGATGCCTGAGGCTCTCATGTCTCGCTTGCAGACATCTCTATATGTTAGTCTTGGGCGGCCCTTGGGTCTGACTCCTTCCACAAGCTCAGCATATAAGATATCTTTCGGGATTCTACCATCTGGCATGCGGGTGACATGTCCGAGCCAGCGTAATCTCCTTTGTGTCAGGAGAGCATACATGCTGTTCATATTGGCCAATCTCAAAACTTCCTGATTGGAGACATGGTCCCTCCAAGAGATGCCCATTATGCGTCTCAGGCAGCGCAAGTGGAAACTATTCAATCTGTGCTCTTGGTACATGTATGTTGACCAGCTTTCACTGCCATAAAGGAGAGTGCTCACAACACAGGCGTTGTAGACTAGGATTTTGGTCGCTGTGGTCAATTTACCATTTTCCCAGACGCGCTTGGAGAGTTTTGCCAATGCTGTGGTAGCTTTTCCTATCCTTTTTGTCAGCTCGATGTCTAAGTTTAGGTTACTGACAATTGTTGAACCCAAGTAGGTAAATTCCTGCACCACTGAAAGGGTGTGGTTCCCAATTTGTATTATAGGTATTTCTGCAACGTCTTGTGCCAGGATTTCGGTCTTGGAGAGACTTATAGTAAGGCTAAACTCTTGACAAGCAGCTGCTAAGGCGTTCACTAGCTTCTGTAGACCTCCTTGTGAGTGAGATACGAGTGCCGCGTCATCGGCAAACAGCAGCTCCCTTATCAATATACGACGCCTTTTCGTTTTGGCTTTAAGACGTGCCAGGTTAAAGAGCCTTCCATCGGATCTGCTATGGATGTATATTCCGTCTTCCAGGGATTTAAAAGCACTGGATAGTACGACTGAGAAGAAGATGCCAAATAGTGTAGGGGCCAGTACACATCCTTGTTTTACACCGCTCTTAATGGAGAATGGCCTGGAGGAAGAACTTTCAAACTGAACGGTGCCCTGCATATTTTCGTGAAAAGCTGACACTAGTTTTCTTAACTTATTTGGACAGCCGATTCTCTCTAGTACAGCAAACAGACCGCTTCTGCTAACAAGGTCAAAGGCCTTGGTCAAATCAATAAAAGCTATGAAGAGGGGCTGCTTTTGTTCTCTGCTCTTCTCCTGTAGCTGCCGCAGAGAGAAAATCATATCTGTTGTAGATCTTCCTGCCCTAAAGCCACACTGCGACTCTGGATAAACACGATCTGCCAGGATCTGTAATCGCTTTAGTAACACTCTAGCAAAAGCCTTTCCGACTATGCTGAGCAGTGAGATGCCTCTGTAATTGTTACAATCAGAGCGGTCGCCTTTATTTTTATAAATTGTAACAATGTTGGAGTCTTTCAATTCCTGGGGGACCATTCCTTGTTCCCAGCACAAGCTTAGCAGTTCATGGAGTGGTTTGATTAGGGCATGTTTTCCAGCCTGAATTACTTCAGCAGGAATGCAATCTCCTCCGGGTGTATAGGAACACCTGAATGCAAGGTAGGCCTAGCAAGTGGAGTATACTTGACTCACAGGGGATGCTAGAAAGTTCGTATGTTGCACTAACTCTCTTATTTTATATTTATAACTGTATTGAATACATAGCTCTAGACATTTCGTCCATAAAATCGATTAATTTTTTTATTATGGTTTGTTTGTTGTCATTTGACTTGTTTATTCTATAGTGTCTTTTCATGAAATGTTTGTCTTGTTTTCTGGACATTTGTGGCGTCTTTTGTAGACATTTGTCGTGTTTTTGTGTGTAAACATTTGTGTGTATATTAGGGATATTATTATTATTTTGTAAATAAATATTACTTTTTAACATGTTAATTTCCAATCTTATTCCTGCGTGGAGAATCTTTATTTGCTAAACACATATTACTTAATAATGTTGAGAGTGTCAAGTAACTCCCATGATTATTCACAATATGTATTTAGCTACTATCAGTATCAGACACTAGACTAGAAGCGGTCCGTGGCCTTTAAAATACGAGCATGATGACCAGTTGATGGTCTGAAACACATGGCCAAGCTACCCATCATATAACCCAGATTGCATTTTACCTTTGAGAGATTTACATCCGTTTAATACACATTTATGTACTATATATTCACCAGCCCACACAAATCGAGTTTGAAATCTTAAAAGGAAGTTAGACCTAGAACACCTTTTTACAAAACTTAAATCAACTCACTCTGTCTGGCCAAAAGTTTGTACACGTTATTTCTCCCACACCCAATCTTGGATCAGGTGAAATTATTATCAATTATTTTCTTTTACCTGACAACACAAGAATCAATAAAAAAAAATTAACCAATTAGTTAATTAACTATTGGTAATTAATTATTTTGTTCGGTATCTCAAACAAGGGAAAGAAATTGTACTTGACTGAAGTGTTGGTAAAAGCTGAATTAGTCCCTTTTATAGGTCGTCGTCTGAGTCTTAGTGAACACAATGTAAACAATAGGACGCAACTATAGAAACAATAGAGAACTAGACAATATTTCATGTTCATAAGCTCTCCACTGGCAGAGTGGTTTCCGTGTTGGCTTCAGAAGCATGAGAAGGCTTGAGCCAAAAGTTATAATTCAGGTCTTCCTTTTTTTTATTTTTGTAAATGCTTTTTTGTTTGTTTGTCTAGATCTATTACAAATTTAATGACATGACTGATCCAAACGAATTGATCCAACTATACTTTTTTTTTTTTTCAAAGTATTTTTTTGTATTTTGTTGTTTCTTTTAGATCTAAACTTAGAAGACGATGCGCAAATGTTTCCCGAACATTCAATTATTAAACTCTTGAATCAATAATGACTTACTTTCGGAAGATCCCGAATGCGATAGTCCTTTCAAGCACGTGATCGTCATAGACCTACATCTAGATCTCTAACCAAATTTAAATATGTTAAATTTTAACTTGAAAACTGACTCTCGAGTTTTCCTTCTATTCTCAGTGATTATCAGCTGTTAAATTTCTAGGAAAATCGTTAGAGCCATTTTCGAGATCAGCTTTACTTGCAGGTTCCTGGCTGGTTCCAGGTTCCATGAAGTTCTAACTTAAATACGGTTATTGTAAAAAAACAACAACACCTTCTCACCCCACCCCAACAAATTTGGGCTTTAATATTCAATTTTAATGTGAACAGTAGCCACATAATTGTAGGAGTGTGTTTTGACTGTACGTGTGTGTGTGTTTTGTGGGTAAGTGTGTGAGTGTGATGTTTTCAGCTTCTACGAAAAATAGTTCGTCGCGCAATCACGCATGTTTATCAAGATTGTTTCGCGAGGCGTTCGCGTCATCACAATATGACGTCACGTCTAATTAGCCCCCAACTCTCTGTTTTTTTTTTCTTCCTTATTCTGCCCAACTCTCCTCTTCCAAGAGAGGGAGGGGGGCGAGGACTTGCGAAGACAATGAAGAGATGATTATCCCCCCTTCTGACCGGAAACAGGCCATGATTGAATTTAGATGGGGGGGGGGGGGAGAGAAAAAAAAGTTTGCCTCCCGACGACATCCGAACCAGACGATTTAATTGAATTCGCAGTCTGGGAGCAGAGAGGTGGGGGGGGGGGAGTGGTGAATTGTTTAGATTTAATGTATTCATATCCCGAGTTAAGTCGCATCTGTGTTAGTGGCCGGGACCGGTATTAAACCACACAAGCGAGATGGCACAAGATTTCGGCAAACTATTCCGTGGTTGTCTCCTCTTCTCGTCTGCTTAATAATGAGATTTCATAATTTGTTTTTTTTTCTTTCTTTGATTTTTTCCACATCACTTTTATTTTTAATAATTCTATTATAATTATTTCGCAATTTAAAAAAAAAGGAAATTAATTACCGAGACAACTATTTGATCGAATGTCGCAATTTTATTTGAATTTGCGATTTTCAGATAAAACTGCATTATGGGATAATCAGAGACAGAGGCAAGTACCACAAAGATTTAATTATGATAGACATTAACCAATTACTCCTTGATTCACTTAAAAAATGAATTTTTAAAAATACTTCTACTGCAGCAGACATAAAGGGGTTAAAACTAAATATACAGAAAGTTACTTCATTAGGTCATTTCAGACATTTCAGTAGGTCATTTCATTAAGACATTTTAGTAGGTCATTTCATTAAGATATTTTAGTAGGCCATTGCATTAAGACATTTCAGTAGGTCATTTCATTAAGACATTTTAGTAGGTAATTTCATTAAAATATTTTACTAGGTAATTTCATTAAAATATTTTAGTGGGTAATTTCATTAAGATATTTTAGTTGGTCATTGCATTAAGGCATTTCAGTAGGTCATCTGTTTTGTTGTACATATCTCGGAGGTTCCTTCAGATTTAAAGACTATTACATCGTAGCCCAAACCATCCGCAGGACGACGTCGGATGGCAGCGGGCAGGGATCGAACCCGAGACCATCAGGACAACAGTTTAGAGCGTATACCAGTCAGCCATTCTGTATCATTAGGTCACTTCGTTAGGTCAACCTATTTGTAGACCTACTTTTCAGTTTTCTCTTGGTTATCATGTCAATCTAAAGAGCCCTTTTCACGTTGAGGACACTTAAAGTTGGAGGCACTCCTTCGATTATAAAAAAAAGTTACTGAACGCTTCACTTGAAAAAAAAAGTGGGTCGGTGAGAGAAGGGGGGGGTGTATGCATGTATTTGTGCCAGTGAGTGCTTAGAAGAAATGTGAGTTATGAAGGTACGTGTTCCTATACATGAACAAGTTTCTTAGTGACTAGACGCTATATAGGTCAGTGAGAAGACGATCTGACTTCAGAAAAACAACAACCAAAAGACACAGTGTTATTTGAAGATATTCAAGCCTATTCTTGAAACCATAAGTTTCGGCTAAAGTATTGACACTTGGACTGTCTGGTCTTTGATGAGTGGCACGCCAGTAGCACCAACTCACCTGAGAGACTTACACGCACCTATTTCCTGTTCACTAGGGGCAAGTAATCTTGTCTAGCACTTGACTACAGGGAGTAATCTTCCCTTGTGCGATTTTTCTTCTTCTGTTGTGCGTGGACTATGTTCTTCTTTGTATGCCTCGGTTCTTGGGTTGGACTACACCTAGAACTAGTGCACAGAGAAACTGGCCTCGGTTCTTGGGTTGGACTACACCTAGAACTAGTGCACAGAGAAACTGGCCTCGGTTCTTGGGTTGGACTACACCTAGAACTAGTGCACAGAGAAACTGGCCTCGGTTCTTGGGTTGGACTACACCTAGAACTAGTGCACAGAGAAACTGGCCTCGGTTCTTGGGTTGGACTACACCTAGAACTAGTGCACAGAGAAACTGGCCTCGGTTCTTGGGTTGGACTACACCTAGAACTAGTGCACAGAGAAACTGGCCTCGGTTCTTGGGTTGGACTACACCTAGAACTAGTGCACAGAGAAACTGGCCTCGGTTCTTGGGTTGGACTACACCTAGAACTAGTGCACAGAGAAACTGGCCTCGGTTCTTGGGTTGGACTACACCTAGAACTAGTGCACAGAGAAACTGGCCTCGGTTCTTGGGTTGGACTACACCTAGAACTAGTGCACAGAGAAACTGGCCTTTCAACTTCTTCTGTTCCGATGTTGGTCTGACTCAAGGAGTGAAATAAAACAATGTTTATGGAGCCGTAGAGACTAAGAAAGATGAAAAAAAAACAGGCCAGGTTATATCTATGTGTGTGTGTGTGTGTGAATATATGTTAGCGTATTAATATGTATGCGTGTGTATGTGTGTACATGAGAGTGAGTGCGCGTGTGTACGTGTGTGCGTATAAGAAATAGAAGGGTGATATCATGGGCGTAGCCAGGGGGGGGGGGTTGGGGGTTCAAACCCCCCCCCCCCGAAATGAAATCCCCCCCCCCCCCTTGGATCGGAATTTAGTGAATGATTTTTTGCTTTGATTTTGTTTATTTTAGGTGAGATTTTAATACTAAACCATCAATTGCCCCAGCACAACCAATGGGGTTTTGAGTTTAAAACCCCTTACCAGGGGGTTTTGAGTTTAAAAACCCCTACCAGGGGGATTCGAGTTTAAAAACCCCTACCAGGGGTTTTGTGTTTAAAACCCCCTACTAGGGTTTTGAGTTTTAAACCCCCTACTTGGGGTTTTTGCAGTTAACCCCCCCCCCTCTTCTATAAAACAAAACAAAACAAAAATGCTAACGAAAATCCCCTAATTCCAAGAGCACAGTTAAGGGATATTTTGATTTTAAAACCCCCTCCAAAATTTACGATAAACCCCCTCTTCAATATAAAAAAAGTTAATTACGCACTCAGAATGTTATGAGCGTAGCTAAATGGGTTTTGACTTAGTTTTTAGTTTAAACCCCACTTCAGCGGGGTTTGAAGGTAACAAATACCTCTTTAATAATAAAAATAAAGCAAATTATACACTCAAAATGTTTTGAGTGTAGTCAAAGGGGTTTAGAGTTTAAACTCCCCTCCAGTGGAGTTTGAAGCTAAAAAGTACCTCTTCAATATAAATAAAAGCAAATTACTCACACTAAAATCTATGAACGCAGCCAAAGGGGTTTTGAGTTTAAACCCCCCGCCAGGGGGGTTTGAGGCTAAAAAATACATCTTCAGTGTAAGAAAAAAAGCAAATTACGCACTCAAAATGCTATGAGCGTTGCCAAAAGGGGTTTTGAGTTTAAACCCCCATTCAGAAGGGTTTAATGCTAAAAATACCTCTTCAATATAAAAAAAAGCAAATTACACACTAAAATTATTTGAGCGTAGCCAATCCAATCGGGGGTTTTGAGTTTAAACCCCTCTTCTACAGATGGCGTTTGTTTAAAGTTTAAAACCCCTCCAGATGGTTTTGAGTTTAAGATCCCCATACAGAGCATTTTGAGGTGGAAAACCCCCAACAGATGATTTTGACGATAAAACTTCTCTTTTCGATATAAAATCTAAAGCAAACTACAATCACTTAATTACAAGAGCGTATTCAAGAGTGGTTACACATTTTACCAGTGGCAGGGCTCCCTTAATAAAATGTAGTGAATAGTCATCTGCCGAAATTGAAAAACACTAAATGTGGCTCAACAAAGATGGCTAAGACAGATTTTAGTAGTCAGTTAAAGAGATCGGGTTTAAATCAAGGAAATCCTATGCCGAACTGGGAGTCGACCCCTTAGTAAGATTGTGAGTGAGCGACGCATGAGGTTTGAGGACATGTTCTCCGACAAAATGAATTACGCATAAGAAGAGTTGCAATGATATCCTAGTACAACTTGACGCCACTCATTCATTGAGGTCCTCATGGCAGGTGGGAAGAGGCTTCAGACATTACCAGTGACAGATTTTTATGGAAACAGCTTGACGTCAAATGATCCGAACGGCGCGGTAGGGTCTAAGTCAGTAAGAATAGCGCATTAGGTTTTTGAAATAAAACTTTTTAATAGCAGGAAAACGCACTGTAGATACCTCAGAATATGCATTTTGTTGGCTTTCAATGCCAGAAATATTGCTTGGCGGCGGGGCTTCGCCCCGCGCTAGCGCTCCCCAAACCCCATTGCTAGTAATGGCAGGGAATCTACAATTTTATAGAAACATCTTGACGGCAAATGCGCCAAACGGCGCGGGAGGGTCTAAGTCAGTAAGAATAGCACATTAGGTTTTTGAAATTTTTTTGAAACTTTTTTTTTAATAGCAGGAAAATGCACTGTAGATACCTCAGAATATGCATTTTGTTGGCTTTCAATATCAGAAATAGTGCTTGGCGGCGGGGCTTCGCCCCGCACTGGGGGAGCTCCTAGCGCTCCCCCAGACCCCCTTGCTAGTATTGGCGGGAAATCTACAATTTTTCCACTAACTCATGGTAGAACCTATTCTAGGGCACAATAAACGTCTTCCGAAAGAATAAAGATTATTTAAACACACACACACATAAATACATATAAAAAAAAATTCGCGTGGGGGGGGGGGGCGGGGGGATCCCCCTAACCCCCCCCCCCCGAAAAAAAATCCTGGCTACGCCCATGGGTGATATGCATATATGTAAGCATGATAGGTTTCACCACTCTGCTGTGATCAAATGTAGGCCTACTATCTAACTATAGATCTAGGTGTCTGCAGTGAGCCAATGTACTATCTAACTATAGATCTAGGTGTCTGCAGTGAGCCCATGTACTATCTAACTATAGATCTAGGTGTCTGCAGTGAGCCCATGTACTATCTAACTATAGATCTAGGTGTCTGCATTGAGCGAATGTACTATCTAACTATAGATCTAGGTGTCTGCAGTGAGCCAATGTACTATCTAACTATAGATCTAGGTGTCTGCAGTGAGCGAATGTACTATCTAACTATAGATCTAGGTGTCTGCAGTGAGCGAATGTACTATCTAACTATAGATCTAGGTGTCTGCATTGAGCGAATGTACTATCTAACTATAGATCTAGGTGTCTGCATTGAGCCAATGTACTATCTAACTATAGATCTAGGTGTCTGCATTGAGCGAATGTACTATCTAACTATAGATCTAGGTGTCTGCAGTGAGCCAATGTACTATCTAACTATAGATCTAGGTGTCTGCAGTGAGCCCATGTACTATCTAACTATAGATCTAGGTGTCTGCAGTGAGCCCATGTACTATCTAACTATAGATCTAGGTGTCTGCAGTGAGCCAATGTACTATCTAACTATAGATCTAGGTGTCTGCATTGAGCGAATGTACTATCTAACTATAGATCTAGGTGTCTGCAGTGAGCCAATGTACTATCTAACTATAGATCTAGGTGTCTGCAGTGAGCCAATGTACTATCTAACTATAGATCTAGGTGTCTGCAGTGAGCCAATGTACTATCTAACTATAGATCTAGGTGTCTGCAGTGAGCCCATGTACTATCTAACTATAGATCTAGGTGTCTGCAGTGAGCCAATGTACTATCTAACTATAGATCTAGGTGTCTGCATTGAGCGAATGTACTATCTAACTATAGATCTAGGTGTCTGCAGTGAGCCAATGTACTATCTAACTATAGATCTAGGTGTCTGCATTGAGCGAATGTACTATCTAACTATAGATCTAGGTGTCTGCAGTGAGCCAATGTACTATCTAACTATAGATCTAGGTGTCTGCAGTGAGCGAATGTACTATCTAACTATAGATCTAGGTGTCTGCATTGAGCGAATGTACTATCTAACTATAGATCTAGGTGTCTGCATTGAGCGAATGTACTATCTAACTATAGATCTAGGTGTCTGCATTGAGCCAATGTACTATCTAACTATAGATCTAGGTGTCTGCATTGAGCCAATGTACTATCTAACTATAGATCTAGGTGTCTGCATTGAGCCAATGTACTATCTAACTATAGATCTAGGTGTCTGCAGTGAGCCCATGTACTATCTAACTATAGATCTAGGTGTCTGCATTGAGCGAATGTACTATCTAACTATAGATCTAGGTGTCTGCAGTGAGCCAATGTACTATCTAACTATAGATCTAGGTGTCTGCAGTGAGCCAATGTACTATCTAACTATAGATCTAGGTGTCTGCATTGAGCGAATGTACTATCTAACTATAGATCTAGGTGTCTGCAGTGAGCGAATGTACTATCTAACTATAGATCTAGGTGTCTGCAGTGAGCCAATGTACTATCTAACTATAGATCTAGGTGTCTGCAGTGAGCCAATGTACTATCTAACTATAGATCTAGGTGTCTGCAGTGAGCCAATGTACTATCTAACTATAGATCTAGGTGTCTGCAGTGAGCCCATGTACTATCTAACTATAGATCTAGGTGTCTGCTGTGAGCCAATGTACTATCTAACTATAGGTGCCTGCTAGAACAAATGTATCACAAATAACAGACCACTACCATCACATACATTAGTTGACAACCTGACATCAATCATATACAATAGCTGACAACCCAAGACATCCATCACATACATTAGCTGACAACCCGACATCAATCACATACATTAGTTGACAACCCAAGACATCCATCAATTACATTAGGTGACAACCCAAGACATCCGAACATACATTAGTTGACAATCCAAGACATCAATCACATACATTAGCTGACAACCCAAGACATCCATCACATACATTAGTTGACAACCCAAGACATCCATCACATACATTAGTTGACAACCCAAGACATCCATCACATACATTAGTTGACAACCCAAGATATCCATCACATACATTAGTTGACAACCCAAGACATCCATCACATACATTAGTTGACAAACCAAGACATCCATCACATACATTAGTTGACAATCCAAGACATCCATCACATACATTAGTTGACAACCCAAGACATCCATCACATACATTAGTTGACAACCCAAGACATCAATCACATACATTAGTTGACAACCCAAGACATCCATCACATACATTAGTTGACAACCCAAGACATCCATCACATACATTAGTTGACAACCCAAGACATCCATCACATACATTAGTTGACAACCCAAGACATCCATCACATACATTAGCTGACAACCCAAGAAATTGAAGACACAAGTATAACGCGGAGTCCTAAATAAAAGATCGTACTGTCCCCGAACTCCAATAATTCTCAGCGATCTCCAAGTCCCCAAAATACACTCCAACACCTTCGTACACCGGACTTTATATTATGGCGTCCCCAGTACACGACAACTGTGCCGATTGGTTGCACCAACTACTTGGAGCAGTGGAAAGATGTCACAAAATTAAAATCTACTTCACTAACAGGAACTTAAAAATTCGCAGAATCTTTCCGGATCCACATTTTCAAGTTCCAACGAAGGAAGATTGGTTTCTTATGAAGTACTAGACAGATATTACCCGCTGCCAACGGGTCTTAACTTGCGTATTGCTGATATAGTCACTGATAAAGTACATTAGAAACAATTAAAGAAAATAATAATGTTATAAGTAAAGCGAATGCATGAATTCTTGAATAAAAAAAATATTATGAATGGAGCTAAAAATAGCTAATTGACCCGAATCCAATTTTTTAATGAAAGCCTTGGCTTGTGTATAGATCTATATTTAGAAGTACGCGAGTTCAAGAATAGAGTTGCACTAATGGCAAACGAATGTATGTAAAAATGCTTTAAAAAAATTGAATCTTAATTTGATAATTTGATTAAAATATGAAATGAATGGACTATAATTAGTATGTTCATGTGTTTAATTAAAAAACTATCTTTGCGAAGAGAAGTTCTATCATCTTAGAGTTGAAATAGTGTTTTAGACCTAGGAAAAGAGAGATTCGTAACATTTCGGTCTGCGCATGCGTGACCTTTTCTATTAGATTACGCGATTCATGAATGAAACTATTAGAATACGGCTTCGCAGCTCTAGCGGACTCTAGCGAACGAATGTAGGAAAAATGCTTTAGAAAAACAAATTTGAATGTTAATTTGATTAAAATATGAAATGAATGGACTATAATTAGTATGTTCGTTTAAGTATAAAACTATCTTTTGCGAAGAGAAGTTCTATCATATTAGAGTTGAAATAGTTGTTTTAGACATAGGAACAGAGAGATGTGTAACATTTCGCGTAATGTCTTATGAAAGAATGTACGGCAGGAATTCTAGGTTCGCAGATATAAGGAACGAATTTATGTAAAAATGCTTTTGAAACACAAATTTGAAGATTAATTGGATTAAATAATGAAATCAATAGACTATATTTCCAATGTTCATGTGTCAAAGTAAAAAACTATCTGCGCAAAGTGTAGTTCTTAAAATTAGATCTAGATCTAGATCCTTTCGATCTTTTCATGTAAACATGGTATTCAGAGCCTAGATCGATGAAGTTATAATGCTTTCATAGAGTTGGTCAAATTTCTTTTTTGAGGGTCTTAAGTTTGTTTTAGGGCTACAATACATACACTACGATCTAAGTTAGTACCCAAGGAACATTTATGCTAAATTTTATCAAGATTGGTCAAACAGTTTTGATTTCTATTCGTAACATACATACATACATACGCCTTACTTTCTACTTTATAATATAGATTTAAAATCCTCACCATTTGAAGGGGGTGTTTCTATATCGTTCCTAATCTCTACTCAATGAAATTGTGACTTGGAGCTAATGATGGCTGTAAGTGAACATCATTTCAAGAACATGTGAAATTTGCAAGAGCTGGTCTTTTTGACTTGATTAATTAATGTGTCACCAAATAGACAAGCAGAACTATACAATCATCTGATATATCATGTTTGATTACACCCTGAGTTAGCAGAGTTTGTATAAGAACCTTCCTTGCCAGGTGAGTTGATCCAAAAATAATAAAAAAACAAACCCCAGAAGGTTTTCTTTTCTTTCCAAACTGTTACGGCTCATTGCACAGCGCAACGTCTCGCAAGGGAAGCTACTCGCCAATCATTTGCTTTTCTGAAACATATTTTCAACAATTTTTTTTTAAAGGAGTCGTTTAAAAATGATTTAAGATTCTATCCAGAGAAGTGACTCACCTGAGCGCCTCCATCACCAGAAAGCTGCATTTCTTGTCGGTGTTTGTTTTAACTATGAGGTTTGTATGAAACTTTGGAAATCATGTTTTCTCTTTAGTCAGCTGGATATATGTTCAAAATGAATACATCTATTCTTATATTACTACAACAGTCCTATATATCATCTCCACCTGTCCTTTAGTCTCTTGAGTTGTCACCACACAGGATCTGTTGACTAACGCTCTCCATTCCTTAACACAAAAATAATCATTAAGACTCTTTTAATGAACACTAACCCTAACCCAATACCGTTGTTTATTGTCGAGATAATGCACACGGGATAAATATTTAATTCTTACGTCGAACTATCTGTACAGCAATGACATCTATAACATCCTGTAGATCAATGCTGTTGACATCTATAACATCCTGTAGATCAATGCTGTTGACATCTATAACATCCTGTAGATCAATGCTGTTGACATCTATAACATCCTGTAGATCAATGCTGTTGACATCTATAACATCCTGTAGATCAATGCTGTTGACATCTATAACATCCTGTAGATCAATGCTGTTGACATCTATAACATCCTGTAGATCAATGCTGTTGACATCTATAACATCCTGTAGATCAATGCTGTTGACATCTATAACATCCTGTAGATCAATGCTGTTGACATCTATAACATCCTGTAGATCAATGCTGTTGACATCTATAACATCCTGTAGATCAATGCTGTTGACATCTATAACATCCTGTAGATCAATGCTGTTGACATCTATAACATCCTGTAGATCAATGCTGTTGACATCTATAACATCCTGTAGATCAATGCTGTTGACATCTATAACATCCTGTAGATCAATGCTGTTGACATCTATAACATCCTGTAGATCAATGCTGTTGACATCTATAACATCCTGTAGATCAATGCTGTTGACATCTATAACATCCTGTAGATCAATGCTGTTGACATCTATAACATCCTGTAGATCAATGCTGTTGACATCTATAACATCCTGTAGATCAATGCTGTTGACATCTATAACATCCTGTAGATCAATGCTGTTGACATCTATAACATCCTGTAGATCAATGCTGTTGACATCTATAACATCCTGTAGATCAATGCTGTTGACATCTATAACATCCTGTAGATCAATGCTGTTGACATCTATAACATCCTGTAGATCAATGCTGTTGACATCTATAACATCCTGTAGATCAATGCTGTTGACATCTATAACATCCTGTAGATCAATGCTGTTGACATCTATAACATCCTGTAGATCAATGCTGTTGACATCTATAACATCCTGTAGATCAATGCTGTTGACATCTATAACATCCTGTAGATCAATGCTGTTGACATCTATAACATCCTGTAGATCAATGCTGTTGACATCTATAACATCCTGTAGATCAATGCTGTTGACATCTATAACATCCTGTAGATCAATGCTGTTGACATCTATAACATCCTGTAGATCAATGCTGTTGACATCTATAACATCCTGTAGATCAATGCTGTTGACATCTATAACATCCTGTAGATCAATGCTGTTGACATCTATAACATCCTGTAGATCAATGCTGTTGACATCTATAACATCCTGTAGATCAATGCTGTCTAGTATTTGTGACTTCACGTGAATAGCAAGATTACATGACAGTGACGTAATATATAATATTTCATGTAAAAAAAAAATAGGACTATTAGGGGCCCGGGGGGGGGGGTCTTTCGAATTTGGACCCCCCCCCCCCCGAGCTAATCCACTGTGAACATTAAAATAATTATAATAATGAAAATATCAAATGCTGAGTTTAAACCAAGTTACATTCATAGTAGAAATAATGTTTAATCCCGTGCCATAAAAATAATTGTTTAGTCGGGGCATTTTAACCTATTTAATTAGACTCACTTGATCTTTATTATCGGGGTCATGGAGTAATGTGGGTATAATTTGCATTATCAATCTGGGTTTTAAATAATAAAGGAGAGAAGACTGCAACACAAGAGGACTCGGACATGAATAAAGGGAACGGAGTCGTCCATCCCTAGTGTTGGTCAGGTCACGAACATCACTGGTTAGTCAAGACCACAGAATATAACTATCATTATCATTAACTGTAAGGCGGATGTATGTATGTGCACGTGCTGAGTAAAAATCAATACCGTTTGACAAATCTTGATCAAACTTGGCATAAATGCTCCTTAGATCATGTCGGAGACCGTAGTGCCTATTTAATGTCCCTCCCACAACCAGAGGCCTTAAAATAGACAAAAAGAAAACCTAATTGTATTTCTTTTAAAGGACGAAACTTTGTTGGTATGACAGTGTCCTCAGAACGGGTAAATCCAGTTTCACACCCTACTTTCATTTTCGTGGCGAAATACAAAATAAATACGTTAAGGGAATTGTACTAGACCCACTAAAACAACATGAGCTTTAATAAACACAAGGATTTTATTCGTCTCTATTTATGTTCTTTACTCCAGGACTTGTTCTCTCAACTGACCTCCTTTTACACACAGTCCTGACACACTGCTGTTCACTCAACCATGTACACTCAATGTCCACAGGCACACACACTGCACTACCAGCCACTCAAAACGCATACACTTACTATCACAGGAATATTCGCCATGTTTGACAAAGATCTAAATTTAATCCTGTAGATCAGTTATACCCAAACTAAGGCCCGCGGGTCATATCCGTCTAGTTGAATATAAACCACAACATGGTCTCGTCTTTTGTAATGTTCACACAATCTTCTCGTCAAAAAGAAAAGTTTTTTGTCTTAGTTCGTACAGCATAGGAAAGAAAAGAAAAACGCATTATAGAACATTTACTCACTAGCATAAAGAAACTCATAAACCATGACATGACTAGTCGTGTATGAGCGCGTGAGTGTGTGTGTGTGTTTGAAGATGCTGAGTCGCTATGACATTGTTCTGTATGATATATGCCCTCACCTGTATATGTGATACTTTGACAAATGTTGAGTTATTGGAAGGGGGATGTGGAGGTGTAAGATAAATCCTGACATAGTGGGGTAAACAAACTGTGGTAACACTACGACCTGGTATGTCGCCGAGACAACCATTGACATACCAATACCACTAACAACAACAAACACTTCTCAGCTCACAGCGCTGCTAGGACCGAGGTACTCACTGTCTCATCATAACCTTTCACACCATTTTTTTTTATTTTGTATGCCCCCCCCCCCCTTTCACTTTTTTTCTTTCTTCACGCGTGTACCTTGAGGCTTTCCTCAACAATGGTACTCCCCCACCTCTCCCCCATCCAGTCATCTTCTTACCAATTTTTTTTTCTTACATTGTTTTTTTACTTGTCGTTTGTTTGTGAGTAGTCTGACATTTCCTTCCAACACGCATGCGCACAGAGCAGACGTGAAGGAAAAAAAAAAGCTTTACGAGCGCGTGTGTGAGTTAGAAATCTGACTGCGTGAAGTCAAGAGATGAGATGAGTGATCGGGGAGGGGGTGGGGGTAAATCTGGTGTTTTGTACTTAAATGGAAGGCAAACGGACACTAATACACACACATACAAATATATATATATACAATGCTTTTTTTGTAAAAAGAATAGGTGCCGGTACTCAGTGATTGATTGCCTAACTTTTAACTACTAATAAATTAATAATATACGGTAAAATAAATGACAAGTAATATTTTTTTCCGCACATTCACAAAGATGCCGGTACGCAGTACCGGTGCGTACCGTCACCAAAAAAGCCATATATATATATATATATATATATATATATATATATATATATATATATATATATATATATATATATATAAATATTTATTTATATAAGGGTTTAAAATGAAGAGACATGTTATCCTGCCAATTAACTACTTTATGAATAATTGTAAAATGAGTTCTGTGTGCGCCACATTAGTTTGAACTGGATCCACATCTCTTGCCAGAGGTGAGCTACATCTACACATGGACTATGTTACATTTCAAGGCAAACTCATATCGGGGTCAATTTAGAAACAAGGAATTCTTTCATTTTTTTATGGCTTCGAACTTCAAGAGGCGTATCGAAAATAAGAATTTCCCACTTAAGTAGTAATACCTTTAAAATAAGCTTAAAGTCTTAATAGTACCGACAGGACCTTAATTGTGAACATTGGCGTCACCAGGGGATGCGGGGGGGGGGGGGGGAGATGCGGCGGCACCGGGTGACACCCGTTAGGGGGGGGGGGCACACCCAAGTGGAAAAATGCAATTTGCAAAATGTTTAAAAAATAAACGTCAGTTGTAAAATAATGGAACATGTTATTCACAATTAATAAATATATCTAATTACATGTTTTAAAATTCGGCTAAACATAATTTAATATTTTTATAAAAGTCTATCGAAATGTCAAAACCATTACATCATATTTAATATGAAAAACAAAACATGAATGCTGCATGAACACTGGCTTAATTTAAAAACTATTTTTATTGAATTTATTATATAGAATCTAGTGAAGCAGTAGCTACTAACTAGCTTCGTAATACAAGGATGCCAACCAATTATCACTGTTTATCAACTGACGTCATTCTTCAGACATAAAATATTACAAAAATATCACGTGCAGTAAATCTTAATTAGGCAGACTCGCTATTTAGTAAGTTAGTTCCCCTTTCATACATTGCAATCTATGATGATGATGTTAAGGTCATCTTTTTTTTTATGGAAAACGGTTAACGAGCAGGGTGTCATGTAGCCAGCACAACGACCAACCACCTTTACTTTTTCCCAACTAATGTCAGGTACCCATTAGAGCTGACTGGACTCAGAAGCGACTAAAGATCGAGAAATAAATAATCCCAGCTTTCACCAGGATTCGAACCCGGGACCCCGGTTCGGAAGCCAAGCGCTTTACCATTCAGCCTCCGAGCCTCTATGTGTATTAATCAGTTTTGAATGCTGACTTTCTTCACCTACTTGAAATCATTGATGTAGCAAAGAAACCAAAAAGTCTTTAGTTCAACAACTGACGATGTATTGTGTAGAATTTAGTTTCAAAATTATTAGCCTATTTGATGATTCTTCAAAATTATTGATGAGTTTTCAAGTTTAAAATCCAGAAAAAAAAATTGTCATTGAACTATAGATAAATTGGAATAAACTATGAAATTCTAAAATAGAATCGCCACTCCTTTTATAGTTATTTAACAATTAATTAATGTTGGTAAGTATAAAGTATATGTTTTATGGCTTAACGAAAAAAAAAGGGGGGGGGACACCCTGAGCTGACCGCACCGGGTGACACCCAAGCTAGTGACGCCACTGATTGTGCAGACAGGACTTTAACAGCACCGACAGTACTATAATAGTTAAAGTATGAACTTCATTTTCTATAAATCACAGATAAAAAAAAGTACAATGGCGATAAAATCAATTAGCAATATTTCATTAGTGTTGTTTAACATAGAAAAGGAGAGATACAAATTACAGTACTGAGATATTTGACAGTAATTGTGCGGTTCTTTCCTTTAAATAATTCAACGTATTTTCATTTTTGCCTGTTGTACCAATGCTTTTCCTCATTGGTGTTGTCCTCTCTCAACAATAGATCTGATCTTCACCTCACGTGATCTACACCTCACGTGATCTTTACCTCTCGTGTCCTTGTAGGCAGCACAAAGTCACGTGGTACGAAAAGGAAAGTTCAGAAGCAAAAAAATAATAAATTCACGCGACCTGTCTCCACTTACAGCAGACGCTGCCAATATCTAAAAAAAAATAACATTCTGAGAGAATTTAAAGACAAAAAAAACTTGGTTCGGTTTAAAAGTTGTAAAAGAACAAAAGGAAAAGAAAAACTATGCAATCAACATAATGAAGGCTGAAGTAATTGAACAACAACAAACAATTACGTCATTACCACTTCATCAATCCACGCATAATCTACCCATCTATCCTCTAACCTCATTTCTCCCCCCCCCCCACCTCACAGCAGTTCCTCCTTCTCGTCTCCCCCACACAGCAGGTACACTCCCCCCACAACCCCCCTCATTAAAGCCTGCATCTATAAAAATATATCCTCTAGCGTTCCGACAATTACTTTGACGGCTGTTTGGGCGAGAAAGACCCGGGAACAATTATCTCTCCATCAAAGCTGTGATGCCAGTGATCGCCTTTACCTTTCTGGAGGTAAACCAGGAGTGATCAAATCCAGCAGCAGAAGTGTAATTAACTCCCCTTGGCGTGGTCTTCAGTGTTAGACCTTTACCTTGAATCTAAAAATGTTTACTTTTAAAGAAATGCGCCAAGACCCCGGAGAAATACAATTCCGGTTCTTTTTCTTAACGTCAAAAAATATTCCTGTTATAAAATTTCAAGTTCAAAATAATCTGCGCAAATATTTCATCTCAGAACTTTATTAATAACATGTACATTAAAAAGAAATACGACATAGAACTGGAGTTGGGTTCAGGTAGTAGGCATACAGACTTGTACAAATCTCATCGAAATACCTTTTGGTAATTTTTGGTGCTATTCTAAGATTGACTTTGTATACATCTAGTGTTATAGTCTATAGAGCCTATTTGTATTGGGTAATGAATTCTGATCTAACCCTTGATACAGAGGATTGAATAAAGTAGGAAGATATGTTGATGAAAGAAAAATAAAGTCAAAGACAGAACCTTTTATGTTTATTATATGTATTGAAGTTTGAACTGAGTTAGTTGGACTAGCTGTCTAGAGCTACAATAGTTAGTTGAACTAGCTTTCTGAAGCTTCAAGTGTTAGTTGAACTAGCTGTCTAGAGCTACAATAGTTAATTGGACTAGCTGTCTAGAGCTACAATAGTTAGTTGGGCTAGCTTTCTGAGGCTTCAAGTGTTAATTGAACTAGCTGTCTTTAGCTACAATAGTTAGTTGGGCTAGCTTTCTGAGGCTTCAAGTGTTAGTTAAACTAGCTGTTTGGAGATACAATAGTTAGTTGGACTAGCTTTCTAGAGCTACAATAGTTAGTTGGGCTAGCTTTCTAGAGCTACAATAGTTAGTTGGGCTAGCTTTCTAGAGCTACAATAGTTAGTTGAACTAGCTGTCTGGAGCCACAATAGTTACTTGAACTAGCTTTCTGAAGCTTCAAGTGTTAGTTGGACTAGCTGTCTGAAGCTTCAAGTGTTAGTTGGACTAGCTGTCTGAAGCTTCAAGTGTTAGCTGGACTAGCTTTCTGAAGCTTCAAGTGTTAGTTGGAATAGGTTTCTGAAGCTTCAAGTATTAGTTGGACTAGCTGTCTGGAGCTACAATAGTTAGTTGGACTAGCTGTCTGGAGCTACATGAGTTAGTTGGACTAACTTTCTAGAGCTACAATAGTTAGTTGAACTAGCTGCCTGGAGCTACAATAGTTAGTTGGACTAGCTGTCTGGACCAGAGGGTTTTAAGTTTAAACATCCTTCAGAGGGTCATGAGTTTTAAATCCCTCACCAGCGGGTTTTGAGGTCCCCCTTTCAATATAAAACTGAACCAAACTACAGTCACCGAATTCCATGAGCGTAGCCAAGAGGGGTTTTGAGGCTAGCTTGCCATTTCCAGCATAAGGAAGTACCAAGCTACAGTAACAAGCTTTCATGAGCGTAGCCAAAAGGTGTTTTGCTGGCACCTCCCCTTCCAATTAAAAAGTAAATTAAACCTCTCGCTGGGCTCCATCAATAAGGCGCATTGATGAGCAAATTTTGGTTTTTGATTTACAATTTTTTTAAAAAAAGCAGCAGGATCATGCACTGTACATACCGCGGAATATGCGTTTTTTTAGTTTTAAATACCTGAAATAATGTTTGGCGCAGAGGCTCCGCGCTGGACCCCACCTGGCAAGGGCGGGGTGTCTGCTGTCTTTGAATTCGAAGCCGAGACCATCAAACGGTAGTCCAGAGCGCAAGCCTCACGCCACCAGGTTGTGCAACATTCCGCGCGGCAATGTCTGAATCATGGCCCTGCTAGAGGGGAGAAAAGTTATGCCGCTTTATAACCGAAAATATAGATTGTTAGTTACAATATGAATGTACAAATATGCAATTCTGTTGATGGGATTAAGAACGGCTGTTTATATTATCAATTGTGGCTTATTTGTTGGTGTGTATGTATGTGTATTGCAGTGTAGGTTATATGTGTGTGTTTTGAATGTTTGTCATAATCTTTGTCATAATCCAACTTGTCACCTGTTCGAATCAAGTTCAGAGACTAGGTATTTTAAAAAGTTAATGAAATGTTATCTCGATCTATTTTTCGTGCATCATTGTGAAGAAATGTTCTTAACGAGATATTCTTGATTTATTTTTAAGAAGAATGATGGAATTTTAATTAGCTCTAATGAGTTTTGCTTTGAAAGTGTTCACAAGTGTTCTCCCCCTTTTCATCGTTACAGTGTTCAGGTTACACACAAGGGGAGGTCACGATACACATTCATCACAACCTTAGACTCCCGAGGTTTTTCTTTTTATTTTATTTGTTACGAAGTAACAATTTAAAAACAGGCTTACCAATGATTCAATTGAAAGTACAATTTACCTCGGTGAAAGGGTTTAGTGTCCGACCAGGTGAAATGAACAAGGGGTTATTTATGTAACAGGTAAGTTCTACGTAATTATTTGTAGAGTGTACGAGTATAGCACATAGGCAAACATAATTCACTCTATTATTTATATATATATATATAAGACGTAATATATCACAAACGAAGTGTGAATACAGACAGACAGAAGTTTCTTTTCATCAAAACAAATACGTTTGTCGACTGGATTTCATTAATTAGAAAGTTATTTTCCTTGTTTTAATTATTTTACTTTAGGAAGCCGCGAGCCACAACTAAAACAGCAATTAGAAAGTTGCAAACAGCTGCTTACGTGGAGTATCCAACATTCGTTGGCCAGATACCAGCAGCCGCAGCGGCCTCCTGCAATGAACTAGCTTGTAGTGTAGAAGAAATCCAAAAGAGAAGATGGGCCTGGATTGGACACACCTTTTAAAAAATCTCCAATTAGTACCACAAGGCAAAGACAAAAAGGGGGCAGGGCTGGCCTTCGATAATTAGAAGCCCTAGGCAAAGTGAGTTTGGTGGGGCCCCAAATAAAATAGAAAAATATTTAAAAAAAAAAGTAAAAAATAAAATTACACATTTTAATTATAACCTATCGTACTAAAACAATACCAAAACAAGGTTACAAAGACAGTTTGTGTGGAAACACAAATTTAAAATCGGCCCCCGAAGTGGTCCATCCAGGCAGGCTTCAATATTTTCAGAAAGAACATCCGAATGAAATTATATCAAAGACAAAGAGAGATAAGAATGGAGAAAGAAGGTGGACAGATCTTGTGTAGTGCCCCAACGGTCCAGCAAATCAAAGTATAGGTGCAAAGTTTGATGTGAACCTGGCCTAACTAGTTTCCCTTTCAGACCTTGTGGTCTAGGGTAGATGATGTAAAGTTCATCTGATTTTCTGGCCTACGGTTAACGAGGGTGTCGTGTAGCTAGCACAACGACCAACCGCCTTTTACTTGTCCCCAACTAATGTCAGGTACCCATTAGAGAGAGCTGGGTGGACTCAGAGGCGCCCAAAGATTCCGAAGTTGAAAATCCCAGTCTTCAACAGGATTCGAAACCGGGACCCCCGGTTCGGAAGCCAAGCGCTCTACCGCTCAACTACCGCGCCTCCCCTGGCCTAACTGAATTGTTATAATTGATGTAATTGTTTTGAAATGGTTCCATCTCTTTTTCTTTTTCGTATCGTAAAAAAAAAAAAAAAAAAAAAAAAAGAAATTGCAGTTTACAAGATTACTATTCGTTTTAAATTAGGTCTGACTTATAATGCATACTAAATAGCTTTTTCTCTTTAAAAAACTTCTTGCATAAGTAATTTTAAAAATGAGATTTTTCGCTTTCAGAAAAAAAAAAAGTAGCCGTTGCATCAGAACTTTGAATGGTCTAAAATATTGTGATGTCAGATTTTTACTATCTTTTCTAGTTTACAAGATCTAAACTGGACAGACGGACAGACATTTCACACAAAACTAATAGCGTCTTTTCCCCTTTCGGGGGCCGCTAAAAATGTTTAGAGTCCTGTGCGAGGCCCCCACCCATCGGAGGCCCAAAGCGGCTGCCAGGTTTGCATATGTCGAAGGCGTGCCCTGACAGGGGACTATGGAGTTCTATAGTTGACCTGCTTAGATGCTGACATTGTGAGTCGAGATTCTAGTGAAAAATTAAAGACATGGCTTTCAACAGTTCTTTTTTTTAATGCATAGAAATTCGAGTGAATAGTTTTTTGAAAATTACATTTTTTTCCGCCAGGAAATGTACTTAAATCCTGACCTCGTTCTGATGACGATCATATCCATGATGTGGACACCATTTAGAAAGCGTGCATTAACATTACGGTGTGATCAAAACATCGTGTTCTAGCATAAAGCAACAGGTATAGGAAGATGTGTTTATTTACGCACATGTGTGTGTGTTTGTTTTCTTGTGTGTATGTGGGGGGGGGGGGGGGAGGGTTTGTTGTGAAATATCTGTGCATTTGTATGATTACATGTCAGTATTACCTCCAAGTTGGACTAAATTATTTATTTCCCCCTTGTTTCCAGACTTCGGCAGCCCTGAAGCCAGATCTTTTCTCAGCAACAGAACACATTACAGGTGTCGTGTCCATTGTCTCCACTTAAAATAGAGTCGGGGTGTCTGCCCCGCGTCGGCCCCGCACACTACCTACAGATGGCGTGTAAGTGGGGGGTGAAAGAAAAGATGGTCTTGTGTTTCTGGTCACACAGGAGCTGGTAGCCTGAGATGAACTCCTATTGAAAAATCAGAGCAGGAAGGACTAGTCCTCCCGTAGTGCTCTGGCAAGAAACTTAGCCGTCCGGCGTAGTGCCTCATAGCTACCATACAAGTCGAGTGACTGCACAGGCAAGTCCCCCCTTAGCTCGCGGAGCTGGGGACACTCGTACAAGACATGCGACACTGTTTCGACGCTCTCTCCACAGTGACGGCATCGGGAGTCAAAGTTAGTGCGGAACCGGGCAAAGTATGCCCCAATAGGACAGTGTTCCGTCCTGCACTGCGCAACTATTGACTGCTCTGACCTCCTCAGTCGCCACCATGGATCGTCGCGATCTGGGTGACGCATGCGCTGCCAGACACCACGTGCTCTGTCGGATTCCTCCCAGGACTTTAACCACTTCTCATGAATGAGTGCTCGGATTTGTGCCGTTGCTTGTAAGTACGTGCTTGGTGCTTCGAGGTGTGTGGCTGCCATTGCACCCTCCCTTGCGAGGGCGTCTGCCGTTTCATTGCCCTTCACGCCGCAATGTGAAGGCGCCCACTGCATATAAACGACAGCTCCAATAGCTCGGCGGATGTTATCTGCGGCGCCGATTGCCTCTTCTATTACGGGCGACCCTCCACCGCCGCCACCCATAACTAGGAGACTGGAGCGAGAGTCGGTGACCAACACCACCGTAGTGGCGTTAGTCTCGCGTTCGAGCATTCGGGCCCTAATGGCCTCGAACGCTCTAGTTATCCCTGTCAGTTCGGCATCCATGGAGCATGCAGCGTAGCCGCATGGACCAGAGAGCCTATCTGGTTCAGTCCGGTCGGGGTAGACAATAAGGGCCCCATACCCCGATCTATCGGGGTCCCTCATTACCGACCCATCGGTATAACAGAATATGGCATCTGATGGGTAGGACTTTATAGTAATGGATGCCAAATTTTGGAGAATGGCAGGTGTTAATCGCCTCTTGGTGGCTCCCTCTTGCCCTAACAGGGACAGGTTTATATGTGGGGCCGGCAATCTCCTCCACGGAGGGCACGTACTGATTCTCCTAATGGGAATTCTATCAGTGGAGAGTCCAGCTGTATTTGACAAATTGGCCGCTATGTGTAGGAACGATCGCATTTTAATGCGGTTCCTCTCTCTCTCTCTCTCTCTCTCTCCACTGTCGCAGTAAAATTGAGGTGGGTAGCCTAGAGTCGCCCCTTTTATAGCGCTCGTAGGCCGTAAGTACTGCCCTCTCCCTCCTAAGATATAAGGGTGCCACGGCGACCACTCCACTAGTCAAGAAATATGCTACCCAGGCCTGACGCCAAAAATTGAGTTCACAAGAGACACCTCTGCACGGTGGGTGTTGTCTCATTGTTGTTTCGTCTCGAACTGAAAACTTGAACGAAATCTGAACTTTTGTCTTGACCTCTTTTCTTTCTGTACTCAGGTATTCATGGTGGTGGGCAGCACCGAACGTAAATTCTGATGACTTAATAACCACGGGCTACCTGATATGGTGAGAACAGAAATCTGTAAAGAAACTAAATCTTTTAAACGAACACACACACACACACACACACACACACAATAGTCCCAAGTAAGAAACTAAACAAAAGGTTGAAATAATAAGTCCACGGCAATGCAGCATGAAGTAGACACCTCATGGACCGCCCGGTGAAATTGTTTCCCATTTACATCGTCACACTCCAACACTACTATCTAGAATTGACTGGGTCATATCATTCAATACTATTTATAGTTTCTATGGGCTAATCCCCAGCTCTACAGGGACTTTGAAATAAACAAAGCTTATATAAAGGAAAAAACTACACATTTACAGCAATGTATCTCGATACTGTAAGATTTATTTCCCCTTTTTATATAATTTAAAATTAAATAATTACCACTAATTAGTTAATTAATTTGTATTTATTTATTCACTTGTTGTTAGGGAGGACAAGGAAGAGTCATGCCAAGTTTGAAGTTGATCCGAGACTGGCAAGTGGGAGAAGTAACGTGGACCCGGAGAGACTGACGGAGTGAGTTGATGGAAGCTTGGTCAATGGCGCATACAAGTTGGTGAAGTGATGGCGACCTTGACCTACATGTTCTTCTATCTAAATCCTCTTCTTTTTCCTTTTCTCTCAGATTTTCTAGGTCACAACTTACCCAGCATGCTCTCTTCATCTTTCCAGGTTTGACTATTTGACCCGTTCCTCAGTCAAGAAAGCATTCGTCATACAGATCTAGTTAACAATTTTATTTTTGTTAATATAGTTTAGAAAAAATGTTTCTATCCACACAATGGGCTCTCGATTGTACTGTCTTTAAGTGTATAGCTCTCTTATATATTATTCAACCACCTATCCAACACTATTCGAGCTGCCGTGAAAAAAATGTAATAGTGATTTATATTTTGAGTACTACCATATTTTCATATTATTACATAACATTGTAAATACACATTGCAACGTTTCCCAAATTTTTTTCTGAACGGAACACACTGGTCTAGTACATGTAAAAACATTCATTCACTATGGACTTAAAAACAAAGTTTTAATATGTTTAGTTTTTTTAGTTCTTTTTTTTTTTTTTTTTACACGGGTTGCAATAGTAAAGTATCCGGAAGCCCTCTGGAAATGCAAATTTCCTATAATTGCAAAGATTAATGAGACCTCCATAGGGTGTCCTAGCAACCGGCCATTTATCGGCTGCTCATTCTTTTGATGTGTCTGTTACTTCTGCGGGAGGCCCAGATAACAAAAACCTTCATCTTTATATAAACCTTTGTCTAAAACAGGAGCAGACTATAAAATTATTTTTAAAATGTCATCAACCTCTCACACAGCCCACACTCTCCACACCATTTATTTCCATCAAAGATTATCATTTCAACATCTCCACTTCATCAGCTTAAACGTTACATCTTCAAAATGTCAAATTCCATTTATTAGCAAAGATTTTTAAAAAATAGGACTAGCCATTTAAAAAAAAAATATCGCCAGCTTTAGAAAAAAACAAAAATAATCTATTTTGTCTAATAAACTAAAATATCCTTGATGGGATATTCCCCATATAAAATGTCGGTGTGAAATGATAGGTCATTAGGTCGGTAATTTGGACCTATTGTCAATGAATGAACTTGTTAATAGGTGTACAGTTCATTGACTGTGAAACACAAGGGCTGATCTGAACTGAACAACACAATACAGGAGACGACGCTTATGTCTTGTATTTGTCTTGCTCTATAGGGAATGCGTTGATAGCTGGTCATTGTACTGGCTACAAGGTGACACTCTTATCCATTATACATGTACACTTAATAATATTTACATTAATCAATTCTCTTTGTTATCAAAAGGTGACGTTTCAAAGTTGTGAAGCACAATATCTTCACATTCTTCATTGATTTTGACTCAACTGCGAAATTATAACTTATAAAAGTTATGACGAGGTGGAGGATTTATTGTTTGTAATGTTTTACGTTGAACGAGGGGTTATGGTGGAGGCAACATACGTGCACATTTTAATTTACACTATAATTAAACAACAATAAATCCATTTTGAAGTATATTTAACATATATAAACTTTCATTTATGAAAAAAAAAATAATTCGCGCCCTTTTATGTAAAAGACTAGTACTTAGAGAAAAGGAAAAAGGGCAGACGATAGCTCGCGCCATTCCCAATGATATCAATCTTCTCTGAGGTATTTGAATAGCTCACTCTTCCTGCTTCATTGCCAAATAAAAACATCCCCTCCCGTTTATTTTGAAATTATATATGCTACTCCAGACTTCTACATGTTCGTAGGCTACCTATTGTAGACCTAAATATTTAATTCACTACTTTCATTTAATTCACTACTTTCTCTCATTTAATTCACTACTTTCTCTCATTTAATTCACTACTTTCTCTCATTTAATTCACTACTTTCTCTCATTTAAAAAACTTGGTCCCTGGTGCTGCTGTTCATTTATGTTTAATATGTGTATGTATCATCTATTGTAGACCTGTACCTGTAAAGAGGAGAGCTGTTAATATTACACGAGAATCAAACTAGACTCCACCCCCTTCTATCTACAAGCGTATTGACCCTTTTTATACTCCTTCTTTGTCCTTTTTTTTTGGGGGGGGGGGGGAGGGCTCGTTTACATATACATTTCCCTATAGCTAGAAGTGCTATTGGTGTATCTGCCCTGCCTCATCGTGGCGCCCGCGTGGAAACGGCCATTTGAGGAAGTGGCTAGGCGAAATGGGTAGCAACACAGGACTCCCGTGGGGATGCCCACGGGTAGACGAGAGTCCACCCCTTGCACGGGCGGGGTTGTAACAAAGTCCCCACAAACACGTCACCAATCCATGCGCTGTTCCTCAAAGGGACCGTTACATAAATGGCGGATCCCGCACAGTTAGCTTGGTACATTGAAGGAAAATGGCAGAAGTCCCCGGTGCATTCCCGGCCTTCGGCCGTGTCTCTAGTCCACGTGTCGGGGGCCGAACGCATCGGTAAACAGCAATGCCTTACATAGGCATTGTCTAGGGTCTCTCCCAAACAGAACTGTGTGTTCACACAGGTTTTTTTTTTTTTACTGTTTGGCGTCCAAGCAGGTTTTTTTTCAAACTTAGAGCTCGAAGAGCCTTCGGCTCAGCTCTTAGACATCAACAAGGTCTGGTACCAACAGGTCAAGGCCTTGTCACTCAGTAATCAGTCAGCTGGTAGCCGTCTTTCTTTGATCAAGCTTTCTCGACGATCAAACTGAGCTCCTCCACACACCAGGGCAAGTTATAGGAAGTATGGATGGGGGGGGGGGGAGGAAACAGAGAGAGTAAGTACTAAAGTTTGAACCGAACAAAATGTTGTGGGAGGGGCAGGGAGGGTCACAAAAGTGTTGACGTGATGACAGGAACTAAACATTAGGTCACTTGAAGTAGTTGGTTGAGAAGTGATGGGCTTTTATCTGTGTCAGTGACTGGGAGCAGGTGTTCCTCTTGTGTGACTTTTAGGAGGAATCTTTGAAGTTTTTTTCTATCTATCTATCTATCTATCTATCTATCTATCTATCTTCTATCTATCTATCTATCTATCTATCAAGTATTTTATATGACAAACTGTTTCTTAAATAAACAGACTATGTTACTTGTTACTTTCAACAAGCAGAAATGTAATTTTTACAAAGCTTAGATCAACTCACTCTGTCTGGTAAAAGGTTTGTAAACGTTAATTCTCCGACACCCAATCTCGGATCAAGCTGAAATATTGCACAATTATTTCTTTTAATCTGACAACACAAGAATCAATTAAAACATTAACCAATTAATTAATTAACTATTGGTAATTAATAATTTTGTTTGGTATCTCGAACAAAAGAAAGAAATTGTGCTTGACAGAAGTGGTGGTTTTAAGCTGAATTAGTCCCCTTTATAGGTCGCCGCTTTAAAGTAAATTACCATCTTCGATTTTCATAGGTATTCACTAGTAGAGTGGTCAGTATGTCGGTTTGAGGAAGCTTGAGCAGATAGTTCAAATTAAGGTCGTCCTCCCCCCTCCTCCCCCCCTTTTAAAAATAAATAAATGCTTTTAAAAAGCTACTGTGATCAAAATTCCTCCAGATATGCCATCTCCCCTACCTCTGTTCCTAACAGGTCCGGCAAGTGATAGGATCACAGCGTAGTGAGAAAGCTAAAACCAATGAAAACAAGCTTAACAAAAACAAATGTAAAAATGTTTATAATAGCACAGATTTATTGTTTTTGGTCTAGATCTGTTACAAATTTAATTAGGCCTACATGACTGATCCAAACTAATTGATACAGTTTACACTTCGAATAACATTTTTTCCCTTGTTAAATATATGTATGTGTACACGTGTATATGTGTCAGTAAGGATGTGTTAATAGCCTATTCTATGGATGCACACACCATACCCAGGCCACCCACTGAAGTTTGTTGTTTTAGCCCCCTCCCCCCTTTCCAGGTGCAAACGACCAGTTTCCCCCTCCCAGAAAAGATTCAACTTGCTTGTACTCTTTGAGAAATAAACATTCGTCAAATAAAACACTCAATACAACATGCGTTGAGGCAGCTTTCTCTCTCTTTCTCTCTCTCTCTTTTTTATCTCGCTCTCACGCTTATGCTTTCTTTTTTTTTCCTGTCACCCCTCTCTTTATATTTCTTTGTCTTTCTTTTTTTCTCTATCTCTTACTTTCTCTTTCTCTTCCCATGCCATCGTTTCTCTTTCTCTTTTCGTCTCTCTTTAACCTTTTCTCTCTCTCTTTATTCTCTATTCTCATATCCTCTTTTTCTTTAGGACCCCATCGTCCAGGTCTATGTCATTTTTGTTTTCATCTCTGTATTTGAGATCTCTTCCACTCTTCAGTTGACACACGAGTCATCTTCCCCTGTTTTTCAGGACCTCCCAGGACAGACTGCAGACCTCCCAGGACAGACTGCAGACCTCCCAGGACAGACTGCAGACCTGGTGAGACTCAGACTATCATGTTGTCTTTTCATTTGTTACAACGGATATGAACAAGATCTGAGATTGCTGCATCCCAACCTGTCGAAAATCAGCTGAAGTTCTTTTAGCGCTGGTGTTAAAACTGTGTCCAATTAGACTTTAAGATTTCAAACTCAGATTGACTCTGTGAGGTCAAAGTTGACGTGAGATGTTTAGTTTTTTGCTTTTTTTTCTGATAGACTTCCAAGAAATCTGAGGGAAAAGTTAGTATCATAAACATTCCGATGAGCGGAGCTGGTGTTAGAGGTGGTGTTAGAGGTAGTGTTAGAGGTGGTGTTAGAGGTGGTGTTAGAGGTAGTGTTAGAGGTGGTGTTAGAGGTGGTGTTAGAGGTAGTGTTAGAGGTGGTGTTAGAGGTAGTGTTAGAGGTGGTGTTAGAGGTGGTGTTAGAGGTGGTGTTAGAGGTGGTGTTAGAGGTGGTGTTAGAGGTGGTGTTAGAGGTAGTGTTAGAAAGGGTGTTAGAGGTAGTGTTAGAGGTAGTGTTAGAGGTAGTGTTAGAGGTAGTGTTAGAGGTGGTGTTAGAGGTAGTGTTAGAGGTGGTGTTAGAGGTGGTGTTAGAGGTAGTGTTAGAGGTGGTGTTAGAGGTAGTGTTAGAGGTGGTGTTAGAGGTGGTGTTAGAGGTGGTGTTAGAGGTGGTGTTAGAGGTGGTGTTAGAGGTATTGTTAGAAAGGGTGTTAGAGGTAGTGTTAGAGGTAGTGTTAGAGGTGGTGTTAGAGGTAGTGTTAGAGGTAGTGTTAGAGGTAGTGTTAGAGGTAGTGTTAGAGGTGGTGTTAGAGCTGATGAAAGAAAGTCCGGCAAGCTACCCTACCTTATAGTGGCGCCCGTGTGGAAAGTGTAGTAGGAGGAAACAATTAAGCCTCATAGGTGCCAAACAGAACTCCCGTGGGGCGCCAAATGGGTGTGATAGCATTCCCATAGCACTGGACTAGGTTGTAAAGAGCTCCAACGAGACAATCCACACGCAGTTCCTCAAGGGTTCATTTCAGAAATAGGAGTCCAGCACAGTTAATGTGGGGCAGAGAAGGAAAGTGTGTGGGGTCCCTTCATGTGCTCGGCCCTCGTCCACGTTCTAGCCCGTGATTCAGGAGCGTCCGAATCACTGAAAAATGGTAGTTTGGTAAAAAGACACTAACCTGGATCTCATACAGTCAGAACGAATCTGTTCAATCAGGTCGGTGTGAGGGAGCTTTTGTTCATTTTTTGCTGGCCTATAGTCTCAAAAACATACGTGTCTCCCTGACAGTTTTAAATGGTCTTAAAAATACACGTGACCTAAAGCAGACTAATTGAGTGGGTCCCAACTTTAAACTTTGGCGATTCACAACTTTCACGTGTTTGTTATGGAGATATACTTTTATTTGGACATAATTATGGAATACTGGCGTCTTCTTTAAACACAAAGTGGACAAGCTCTGTCCGACCTTAAACCAGGATTTTAAAGAGCGTCAATCAGCGTTCTTCTTTTACGCCAAATAGACCGTCTTTCGTTGATTAGCTTAAAGATATCGAAGCTAAGGCACGGAGCCCCTTTAAGAACGGAGTTTACCGTGGCCGCCCTGTTCACCTCCCTGACCAGCCACTTGTGCGTGTAAGTTTTACAAGTGTTCACAGACCACAGACACACAAATTTTCTGATTTGTAAGTTTTCAGACCTAGCTTCACTATAACGTCTCTCTATCACGTGACAGAGAATGAAAGATTGTCGCGAGACACAGAGCTAATTTTTTTTTTAGAGAAATCTCAATCAAATCTGAAATATTTTAAAAGTTTAGCCACACATGTCCATGTTGGAACAAACGCAAGTGTCCCATTTCGGGACAAAGATATAAAACATAACGCCTCATGTCAGAACAAAGATGTCGTCGCCCCCTCAATCACTTTAATGCTTCTTCTGAGTCATTAACCAAATGGCATTCGTTCATTGGTCCGTAAAAAATCCGCCAGAATTGACTCAGTGCGCGTGCGGGGTGTTTTCACGTCCGGTTTCTTCCCCCAAGCATGAAACAATCCTAGAACAGGAATACAAGTTTGGACACTATTTGGCTTGTGCGGATGAGTTATTAGCCGTTCATTTGCATAATTTAACGGCTAGAGGATTAGTTTCGATATTGAGACCTGCTGTGAGCCAAGTGTGTGTGTGTGTGAGTGGAGTGTGGGAGATGCGTTTGTGTGTGTGCGTGTCCTCTGTGGATGAGATAGGGCAGACGTGAGAGAGACAACCGGAAACTTTTTTTTATTGTTGACCTTGACAGTTACCACATGCGCAGATTTAGTTGACTGTTGAGCAGACGTTCATTTGTTACTATCAGTTAGACTCGAATTTCAGGCGTCAATATGTATTTACTAGCTAATAGTATTATTACGCACTGATTATATGATGACAAACTTCAAGTGTACAAGCATATTAAAACATAAATACATCAAATTAAATACACTAAATGACATTAAATACATCAACTTGACAGACAGTATCACGTGATAAACAATAATAAATAAAAATGAAGCCTCCAGTAAATGTACAATGAACATTATCTTGCACTTGTTTTAAAAAGCTTATATCAACTCTGTCTGTCTGTCTGTCTGGTATAAATTTTGAACACGTTATTTCTCTCACACCCATTCTGGGATCAAGTAATGAATTATTTTGTTTGATAACAACGAGAGAAATTAATCCTTCAGCATTCAGAGATATGGCTACATTTGTGGGGTTTCGTAACCTTAAATAATCATACACGTTATTTCACCCATACCCATTCTCGGATCAATTTAGAACTTTTAAAAAATATTTATTGTACCTGACAAAGCATGAATGAATTGAAAAATAAACCAATTAGCCAATTAATTATTGATAATTAATTATTTTGTTTCATAATGAAAAAGTACTTCTTCTACATTGTTGAGTGATTTAGTTGTAAGTGTGGAATTCTTTCCCTCAGATACGCTTATTTTAAAAAGTATATTATAATTTTGCTCTTTACTGTTCAACGAAATATTGGAATAGTTACTGTCTCTGGTGAGCAGTCAATACAAAATCTTTTCAAAGTTTTTTTATTGAACAATATGCATGTCTTGAAATAAAAGACTTAAACTCTGTGGAGTTGATAGTTTTATTTTTTTTTTGTCTTTAATAAACATACACGACTTTATATAAAGATATGGATTTTAATATATTCTCTTTGGAAGAAACGTCTGTCGCTTATAAGAAAAGGATAAAGATGTGATTTCGAATATTCACCTCCGTTTTTTACTTTTTGACATGTAATGCAAGAATGTCAGTCTATTAATGGTAAGTCTGCATTCTTAAGTGGCACGTGACTCTGACGACAAAGTCTAACATCTGGCCTTCTCAGATGGTCTATGTTCAAGTCCCGACTAAACTGCTCATCGAGAATATAGAAGGGAGTAAGTTGAATATCTCTAAAAGTAGAAGTTCTTTGAAAGTTGAATATCTCTAAAAGTTGAAGTTCTCTAAAAGTTGAAGTTCTCTAAAAGTTGAAGTTCTCTAAAAGTTGAAGTTCTCTAAAAGTTGAAGTTCTCTAAAAGTTGAAGTTCTCTAAAAGTTGAAGTTCTCTAAAAGTTGAAGTTCTCTAAAAGTTGAAGTTCTCTAAAAGTTGAAGTTCTCTAAAAGTTGAAGTTCTCTAAAAGTTGAAGATCAGATCTGATATTTTGACTGTTATAAAGCGAAAAGTTGTTCTGGCCACATATTTGCTGGTCAGACCAAGTGACCAGTGATAGATGCTCAACAGACCAAGACGACCAGTGATAGATGCTCAACAGGCCAAAACTATCCTTAAGAGCACACTACAGAACGAGAAACTGATCCAAATGTGCTTAACTTACCCTGCCAAACCAGGGCCGGATTTAAAGATGTTAAAGCCTCGGGGCAGAAATTTCGTGGAGGCCCCTACACTTTTTCGAAAACTTTAATAAAAATCCACTTTTTAACACTTATAAACAATCATTTTCATTAATATCTATTTGCAAGCTGTATTTTAGAATAAAGATATAGCGCACTTTTAAATTTCATGTTATCATCCTACGTTTAAAAAAGTTACAAATATTTAATGTACAATTTGATTTACCAGTCATGGGTGTCGATTTCACATTACCTGAAAGAGTTGTACAAAAAATAATAATATAAAAAAAAACAATTATAATACATCGAAGGTATAGCTTCATTTGCATTGCATGTTCCATTTTATAAGGTCTTCCTTTCTACAGCCTTCGAAACGAAAGTGGTACCAGAGAGAATGAGAGAGAGAAAGAGAGAAGAGTGAGAGAGAAGAGAGAGAGAGAGGAGGAGGAAGAGAAGACTAAACATTTCTAAATTCCTCTGCGTTCGTTTTATTAACACTATACACAGAGTCAACTTGAAGATGTAGAGACAAGGGGAATGAGAATCAAACCAGATCTCACTACAAGTGCACCTGCTTTTTGTCTCACGTTTTGGGCTATAATATCTCCTCTTTCATTTCACACCAATCCATTGCTCGTATCACCTCTGTCTGTCTGTCTGTCTGGTACACATTTTGTTTACCTTATTTCTTTCATTCTTGGATCAAGCTAAAACTTCGTTGATTGTCCATAACCAAAAAATAAAATCAATTGATCGACAAATTATTATATGAATTAGTCGTAATTAATTAATTATCTTTTATATAGAGTACTATCTAAGTGTTGATAAACCTTGTTTAGAGAATTAGGTTGACGCTTAAAAATGTGAAAATAACATCAGATAACTAGTAAAAATTTCTATTTTTATAAGCATTTCATTAGCTGAGTGGATAGCAAATGCTCTCATATATCAAGGAGGCTTGAGACCATGATTTTAAATTCTATTCGAGTAACATAAAAAATATTTTTGAAAATCCCCCCCCCCCCATTTTTTCAATTGGTTCGTACAAGGGATTGAACCTGAACGCTCTGAACATGCTATTAGCATGACATTGCGCTGAACAAAAACAACAGCAAAATATTTGTAATCGCACAAATTTATTATTGTTATTCTAGATTGATTACAAATTAACTAAACGTCTGAGCTGAAATAATTGTTACAATAACATTTAGTATCAGTTTTTTTTTTTTCAAAAGTATTTTGTTTAAAATTTAACTTGTTACTTGAATTACGCCAGACCACCTCTGATTTCATCAGAAACTCTTCTGCCTACACAACCAAAACCATCCGCTCCTCTTTTCTCATGCGAACAGAAAACACGAATATACTTAACAATTCGAATCGCCACCTGGATGTTATTTATTACTTCATTTTATTTTCAATTAGAAAATACGAATGTCAACTAATACATTTAAATATGTGTTGAGATTTACATTAACAAAATTGCACTAAAAATTATGGTATAAAATTAACAGCTATCTTAGAACCAAATGTGTAAATATAAAAGAACGACGATTTTCATTTCACGAATTATAGACAATTATAAAGTTTTCGTAATGATCCTTTTAAAAAAAAAAATATATATATATAAATAATTATTGAATTACCATATGACATGTAATGTCCCTTCAGAAGCACAGTCCGACAGTCATATAATGTCGTTGATGAAAAGATGGACCCTGTGATATAAGGCAAGGGTCACTCATAGGTGTCTGTCTATTTCAAACAGACCTAAATTTTAATCCGCAGTTTCTTTGGTACATTCCTTTTATTTTTTTTTTATTATTTTTTTTTTACTCCATCAAAAGAAAGTCTCACAGATTTCAACCCATACTTGGCTTCGCTCGATGCATTTTTTTACCACTTGGAGATTAAAATTATGTGCAATGAATGTCACGAATCTTATCAAGCACGTTCCAATGAAGGTCATCCTGAGCACAATCCTTGACGCGAAATGACAAGACATCTACATAATGTTGACATAGACGTTACGGAACATTCAATATGGACACAGCGATGTGGCTATAATTCAAAAAAACAGAAATGGAAAAGTGGTTTGAGTGCTGGGACAATTCTCAAAAAGCCCGTGGAGTCTGGGAGCGCATGAGGCGCCCTGACCGCACTTCCCCGTGGTGGAGGCTGTCCAGGCCTGAGCAAGCTATTATAGCACAGTGCAGGACAGGCCATTGTCCTGTTGGCTTATATTTCTCACGGCTATGGCCAAATTTCGATTCACGGTGCCCCCGCTGCGGGGAGGTAGAGGAAAACGTGCCTCATATTCTGTTTGACTGCCCCAGACTTGCTGATCTCCCCCTGACTTGTTGATATCCGCCTCGACAGGTCTGGGGAACCAAAAATTCGCGACCTGTATGGTGACATGTATGCACTACGCAAAACAGCAGGGTTTCTGTCCAGGGCTTTTGCAAGAAAGGATTTGAGCCTCTCAAGCCCTCACTCAAATGGAGTTTGATGATGATGATGATGGCAGCGATGTGGATAAAGATGTGAACTATGCTCTAGATGTGGATAAAGATGTAAACTATGCTCTAGATGTGGATAAAGATGTGAACTATGCTCTAGATGTGGATAAAGATGTGAACTATGCTCTAGATGTGGATAAAGATGTGAAATATGCTCTAGATGTGGATAAAGATGTAAACTATGCTCTAGATGTGGATAAAGATGTGAACTATGCTCTAGATGTGGATAAAGATGCAAACTATGCTCTAGATGTGGATAAAGATGTGAACTATGCTCTAGATGTGGATAAAGATGTGAACTATGCTCTAGATGTGGATAAAGATGTGAACTATGCTCTAGATGTGGATAAAGATGTGAACTATGCTCTAGATGTGGATAAAGATGTGAACTGTGCTCTAGATGTGGATAAAGATTAAAAACCTTATTTTAGATGGAAAGGTACGTTGCACTGACAAGATGCTTTCACGCTTGAGTTGAGACCAATAGTCATAGTAGGCCTGAACACTGACCTGTGACTTGGCAATCCGTGGTCAGTGGAGACCAATAGTCATAGTAGGCCTGAACACTGACCTGTGACTTGGCAATCCGTGGTCAGTGGAGACCAATAGTCATAGTAGGCCTGAACACTGACCTGTGACTTGGCAATCTGTGGTCAGTGGAGACCAATAGCCATAGTAGGCATGAACAGTGACCTGTGACATGGCTATGTGAGGTCAGTGGAGACCAATAGTCATAGTAGGCCTGAACACTGACCTGTGACTTGGCGATCTGTGGTCAGTGGAGACCCATAGCTACATCGCAAGTTGGAGTTCAGACCTTCTGTAACTGTTGGTCTCGCATAAAATGCGGCAAGTTTTTTTCCATTTTTTTTTTTCATATTAAGCTTGAGAATTTTTAGAGGCTCTTAAATTATAGAGCTCCGTGCCGCTCCGTGAGACCCTTGGCGGCTGCACTGCCGTAACTCGGCACGGAATGAGTTTTCCTTAACGAAGATCATGTGATCAAAGTATCCCTCTCACACTCTGAAGGTCCCTAAAATAGTTTGTAAAAAAAGTTTTCCCACCCTAACAGAAAAGAAAGGCGGGGGGGGGGGGGGGGGAGGAGGGCTGGACTGTCGGAAGGTAATTGATCAGAACTTCTCTGCAACTTTATTCAAATCTCAAGTTAAAAACTATAAAAAGTTATCATTGAAAATTTTTTTATGAAAGGTTCAGGAATTTTATTTTTATTGTGCATACAATTTGAAAGTAATTGTACGGTGACAGAATGGCTAAGGCGCCTAGCTTCCAAACCTGGGGTCCTGGGTTCGAATCTCGTTCAAGACTGGGATTTAGAATTTCTGGATTTTTTGAACGCCCCAGAGTCCACCCAACTCTAATTGGTACCTGACTTTAGTTGGGGAAAGTAAAGGCAGTTGGACGTTGTGCTGGCCACATGACACCCAGCTCGTTAACCGTTGGGCGAAGAAACAGATGACCTTCACATCATCCGCTCTATAAATGGGAATGTCTTTAAGGGGAACTTTACTTATACAATCAACAACGTTAAAACATTTGGATTGAATGTTTCTTAAATTATTGCAGATGTCGTAAATATTTGTTGGCAAGACTCGACTTCTTGCATGCATAACTGCCAATATCTGCTTCTTATAAATTCACATTCAAATTATTTTAAAACATTTTTTTTTTCGATATTTTAGTGTGTAAATTATGTACTCTCACAGTTGGACGGTATCGGCAGAGGCCCTATACACACAAATCACACACCGGGAATTTTTTCTTTTTTTTCTTGAGTGAAAATGTCTCTAGGTCAAGGTCATCCCATTCAAATGAAGTTGACGACATTTTCAAGCAGACGACGACTGATAATAAAATATTCACGGAAACTAAAGACGTTTTGTTTTGATGGTCTGACATTTCTTCTACGGCCAGGTCTCGTCCAGACGTATGCTATCACGTCATACATTGTGCAATGTTTCTATTGAGTTGACCTCGTCTGGTATTCAAAAGAAAACAACAAGAAATGCATTATAAAACTGATCAAATCTTTTGTTGCCATGGAGACCATTGTTGTAGACTGAAATAGTTCCGTTTATAGTCCATTGAATTTGACATGAAACATAAAATGTGTGCAGAAAGAGAGGAAGAGAGAGAGAGATAAAGAGAGAGAGAGAGAGAACGAGCAAGAGAAAGAGAGAAAGAGCGAGAGAAAGAGAGAGAGAAAGAGAGAAAATGAGAGAGAAAGAGAGAAAAGGAGAAAGAAAGAGAGAGAGAAAAAAAGAGTAATAGAGCAAGAGAGACCGATGCTGAGACAGAGAAAAGAGAAAGAGATAGAAATAGTCAGAAAGAGACAGATAAAGAGACAGAGCAAGATAGGCAGAAGCAGAGAGACAGAGAGAGGAAGAGAGACAGGCAGAGGCAGAGAGATAAAGGAAAAGACAGAAAAGAAAGAGATAGAAAGACAGCGGAAGAAAGTCAAATATAGAGATGCAATGACTAAACTGAGTCTGTATAACTTTGTACTGTTCAGCCAATAGGTTGCGTGTTTCTGTACGCGTCAAATTACTAGCGAGTTCTTGGTTACAGACATGCACTAGCGGATCCAGAACTTTGGAGTGGGGGGCGATTTTTTTCCAAACCCTAACCCTATGGCCCAGTAAACCCTAGCCATATGCATAAACGTGCGTACAGTACATACACACACATACACACACACTAGGGGTGCACCGGATAGTACTTTTTGATATCCGGCCGGAGCCGGATATAACCGGATAGTACAATTAGATATTCGGCCGGAGCCGGAGCCGGATACCTACATGACTCAAACAGCTCGTTTTACTGAAGTTTTTGCAAATCTTTTATATAACATACCTATATTCATATTATTTTGTTATTTACTTTCTTACTTTAAACTCTATCACTGATTGATAAATTAAAATGAACAGCATTTTTTTTACAGATATGCTTATCATAAACTAATCTTTGTAACATGAGATGGTGTGTGCGTATGTATTGTAAAGTAGAATGTGGGATAACTCATGCAGAATATATAAACATATATGTATTATCAGCTGTCCAAGTGACCGTTGAGAAAGCGATGCTTTTAGCATCAGAAAGCATTTCACGAAGTTTTGAGGAAATATTGTCGTAGATATCTGGAATAACACGTTCTGTTGAATATTTGCGACTAGGCACAGTGTATCTTTTCTCCAGTACTTTTAAAAGTCCAATAAATCCAGGCTTCTCAACTACTTGGTAAGGTTCCATGTCAGTTGCAATCATCTTTGCTATGGCCAAGTGAATGCGTTTAGCATTATCACTATTAATATCCCACAATTTAGCTTTGTCTAAGACCTCTTTAATCCCTGGTTGCTGCTTGTGTGTGAGACTTGACGAATCACTGGAGCTCGTAGACGTACTGGCACAGGCAGTGATATAACTTGATGCTGATTTCAATGCAGTCATTTCGTTGAATAAGTCTGGGTGTTTCGAGCGTAGATGACTAAACATAGTGGTGGTTGAGAAGTCTTTAGGTTTGCCTGTGAACTATGCTCTAGATGTGGATAAAGATGTAAACTATGCTCTAGATGTGGATAAAGATGTGAACTATGCTCTAGATGTGGATAAAGATAAGGGCCGCATGGATGTCACTATGCCACGTATTTAATTGTTCAAGGTTTTCTAGTATTCTCTTACAAAAGGGGCCCTCTGAGTGAAGTACTTATAGTCACTGTATGCATGAGTACAGCTATCGATACATTATCAAACTTGACAGAATGATTTTGAGGACATGTTGACCTAGAATTGGATGTCCATCATATAATAAACAATTTATGGGCCGGACGTGACATTACTATTTTACAAGCATTGCAAACTGCTTTAGAGTAGTCCATTGTTTTGACATTAAAGTAACGCCATATAAGTGATGACTTTTTATTAGCCATTATTTTTACTATTTAATTTACTAAATGCCCTTGCAAGCCACTTTTATACCCGTGGCTTGTGTAACAAAATACTTGTAGGGATGTGTCCTGTAGTTCAGCGCCCTATTTGACATTTCTCTCCAAGTAAACAAATTTAGTGTCATCATCTAGTGACCTCTAGACAGTGTCAATATGTCTTAACAATTTGGTTTGTGGACCAGACCCTTGATTGACAACCTATCTCATAATAAATAAACTCATACCAGATTAACCTTATAGAGATTTGGCTTGTAGTCCCGCCCCTAATAAAAATTCTACTCCAAGTAAACAAACTCAGTTCCCTCATAAGATGTGACCTCTAGAAAGTGTCAACACGTGTCACACACACACATACATACATATATATATATATATATATATATATATATATATATATATATATATATATATATATATATATATATATATATATATATATATATATATATATATATATGAGAATTTTTAAAAAGCAGCATTTCTCAACCTTCAGCGAAAAACAAAACAAAACAACTGGGGCAGCGCTATAAGGTTCTCTGATGGGGTTCGGGGCCAAGCCCCGACGTCAAAAGCGTTTTCTTGCATTCTTCACTGCAGAAACGCATTCTCCTGACAAGTACAGCTCTTTATTCATCAATGGAGTTCGGCCGACGCGAAAAGCATTTTCTTGCATTCTTCACTGCAGAAGGGCCTTCTCCTGACTTCTACAGCTCATTATTCATCAATGGAGTTCGGGGCGAAGCCCCGATGCAAAAAGCGTTTTCTTCTTTTTTCACTGCAGAAACGTATTCTCCTGACATCTACATCTCATTATTCATCAATGGAGTTCGAAGCTTATTATTCATACTATTAAAAAAGGACCTTTTGAATAATGTTGTACTTTTAATATTATTTTATTTTAATATTTATATTTATATTTTAATATGAATGTATAGGCCCTTAATACATTGCAAATAAAACCGATTTGTTCCTTGAAAAGATAAGATACCCCACATATTTAGATTTTGGCTTTGGAGATCGCCGCTGAAAAAAAATTATTTAACAAATAGTATTCAATAGCATAATGGTATAAATTGTGAGTTATAATCCCAAATTTATTTAACTAGAAAAATATCAGATTGAGTAAAGGTTGGTAAAAGGCGACTACGTAAATATTATTTGAGTTTATAACTCATCTCAATCATGGCTCTAATACTGAAAAATTTCGTTTGAATTCTAACTTTTCCAATGCAAAGTCTTACTTAAAATAATTATGATAAATTCATGTGAAATTAAATAAACTCTGTCTGGAAAGGGGAATGGCGGTAGAGTGAAAACGATTAATCCTCGTTCCTTTAATAATTTCTGGTAAAGATTGCATTTGGCATTAAAGAATAGGGGTTGGGCGACTCAATATAAGAATTTAATTTATAGTGTATACAAATTATGATGGGGGAAATGCGATTGCATGTATCGCCCCTCCCACCTGGTACAACCCTTTTTCATTTAAATTTACTAATGATACTATTTGAGATTAGATTGTGGTACGACATAATATACAATGGGTCACATATCAATACGTAGTTTATATTATATAGATATTCAACTAATTTTGTTCACAAACTATGATTCTCCACAAAAATAGGACTGCCCCCCCCCCAGCCCTCAGAGGGCTAGAGTGAGGAGGGCAGTACACTCAATCGCCCCCCCCCTCACCCTACCGAATCGGCCAAGATACCAGAAAGGGAGCGACATAATATAAAATGTATATATTAATTCAACTAATTTTGTTCACAAACTATGATATCTCCATAAAAATGGACCGCCCCCCCACTCAAAGGGTTTAGGTGGGAAGGGCAGTAGAGGTATTCGCCCCCCCCCCCACCAATCGGCAAACAGGGAACGACAGAATGTAAAGATCGGTTAAAAAATAAATAACAAGTCTACATGATATAGATATTAAATTGATTCTATTAGCAAGCTGTGATATCTACAAAAAAATTGGACCGCCCCCCCACTCGAAAGTGTAAGGGGGGGGGGGCGGGATTGATACCATCGCCCCCTCCCGACCCCACCAATCCGCCAACATACTAGAGGGGGGGGGCGAAATAATCTAAAAATAGGTTGAAATATAAACAATTAGTATTTATTTTTAACATAATTAATAAATTCGTATACAAATTGTGTGAATTCTATAATAAAATTCGACGCCCCCCCCCTCCGGGAGGGGGGTCGGACGAGTGGGGGGGGGCGACCGCCCCTTCCGCCCCCCCCCCCCCCCTGAATCCGCCAGTGCAGACATGCAGACGAATAATACAACTCCACAAATAGAGTAAACAACCAACAGGTGTATGAAGTATAACTGTTTATTAATTCACAACGGGAGCAGTCTAGTCTCAGTCACTATCACGTACGATGTTACCTCTATGAAAGCCTCGCCTCAACTGTCCGTTTAATCTAGCTAAGTTACAGTCTCGCTTTGGATTTTATGTTGTCACAATTATGCGTTCACTATCAGTCAACTTAAATGCTTCTCTACAGAGAGAGAGAGAGAGAGAGAGAGAGAGAAAGAGAGAGAGAGGCGATCACTTTCTCCCAAATACCCCTCCCCCAAAGGTCCAGAAATGAGATTGGACCGTAACACTCAGAGCATGCTATAAGCATGAAAGTAACATGAAAGTAGCGCTATATAAAAGCTATCATTTCATCACGCTCCACCTTGTATCTGGTATTCTTTTTTTTTCGATTGGAATGCAACTGCCACACAGACTAAATAAATGTATTTCAAAGTACTTAAATAAACATTGTATAACCTCAGTTGTTCGCCAGGGCGTATGTCCAGTTCTCTCATGTCCTCCCCTTTCCTAATTCTGATTGTGAAAGTCTTACCACATTAACTATCTGATTAAAAAAACAAAGTATTAAAAGCTTAAACATAGGCGTGGCCAGAGTTGGGGGTCCGCAATAAACAATAAAGGAGACTAATTCAACTTATGCCAATTTATAAGTCAGAGTTGGTGGTCCAGAAGCAGTCGAAGGAATGTCAGTAAAGCTCTAAAAACATCTCACTAATTTGTTGAAATATACTTTTCTAAAAGTGTACAAGAGTTCTTCGGATTGACCCAAACCTTTTGTCATTTCATCCCCACACAGCGACCTCTAGGAGGTATAAAGATCCAGAGGTATGTCCAGAATTTACGTTATACTATGTTCATAAGTCAAAGACATCAAGTCAAGCCCCCCCCCCTTTTTCCCCCCACCTTTGTATATCCCGAAAAGCTGCCACTCGTGTGTAAGCTGTGTATAACCCGCGGGTTGAATGCGCAATAATACGATACATGAACTTGTAGTTGATGGGAGACCTTAGAACACGAACAGAAGGATGTGTGTCCGAATTTTTTTTTAATAGAGAATAAATGGGCAAATGTTTGGAGTGAGCTTGGTACATTGAATGAAGTTAAATGCTTAGATCTTAGAAATATTTGGCAAAGTTTGATTAATATCGTATCATAACATACGCAAAATGATAACCATAGCTTTTTTTTTTTTTTTTTGGCAAGAAGAGAAACGGAGAACTTAAGGAGGTGCTCCCAGTAAACACCCATTTTTTGCGCTTTACTTCAGGAAAGGATTTGACCCAGATAACTAGGAATGAGAGATGGACTCTTCACCGATCCTTCTGTTCGTGTTCTAAGGGAACTAAACTAAATTTTTTTAGTTAAACTAAAACTAAGTTTGAACTAAAAAAAAAGTAATTAAACTTTTAGTTAATCACAAATTGAAAAAATTAGTTACACTAAACTAAGAAACTTTAGTTAAACTTTTACTAACTATTTTGACCTTTTTTAAGGACGAAACAGCCAAACATGAAAAATATAAAGCACAACCAATCTCTTTAGCAAAATGTAATAAACATTTATTTGTGCACATGAAAAAAGATTTAAATGTCTTTATGGGATAGATGTAGATCTTAATAGAATCACTAGAATGATACTATTATAGAAAGAAATTAGAAGTAATTGTCCAAGTTCTAATATAAGTTACCTTTAGAAGTAGGCCCCTAATGATAAAACTGCATGTTGACTCTCTAACTAACTCTAAAATGTAAAATGTTTTAAATGTTTCGGATGTTCCTTCAGAGTTGAAGATAGTTTACTTCCTAGTCCAAACCTCCCGCAGGACGACGGGGGATGGCAGCGGGCAGGGTTTGAACCCTGGACCATCGATAAATCTGAACGACAGTCCAGCGCGCAAACCGCACGACCAGGCAGCCATCCTGATTATTCTGAATCTAATATCTTCTACAAACGAAATGATCAGAAATATAATCTGGATCTAGAATTAGATCTAGCTACTAGATCAAATAATTAATATTTTAATCTAAAAATAATCTAAGAAATACTATAGTAGTTTATTTATTTCGGACATTACATGAATTCGGACATTCGCTGTTTTTTGTGGTCATTAAATAATTATTTAAATATGTATTATAAAACTAGCGCGCTGTATAATGTGCTTGTCCATTTTCCAATGATTCTGAACCAATTTCCTTCCATTTAGCTGTCTTTTTATGTAAGAAAATCGAATTTCAAATTTGTTAGTCAGGTAGTCGTTTTTTCCTATGTTACTGTGACAAGTCAAAAACTCGCTGTCAGAGTCACTCTAAATTATCACAGCATTAATTATTATTTTTCATTATTTATTTATTTTATTTTGATTATTTCACCATCCTACCCCTAAATTATCCACCCGCCCCACCTTTTCCTCTATACCAGGCTAGACTTAGTCCACCACCTTGGAGAAAACTAGGCCAGTCCTTTCATTTATCTGCCCTTGATCGGGGAAAGATAATCACACTATCTCCTTTGTCTTATCCGCCGGATGTCTGACTGACGGTCGCGGTTGACACCACCTTGGTTTGAATGCAAGCTAATCCTTCTCCCCCCCCTTCTCTCACGTCTCTCTTTGATCTAAGAGATTACCCTGGTCAACACACCGCGTGATATTCCAAGGTGCGGCTCCCACCTCGAGTCAAATCCACCCACGTGTAAGATAAATCTTAGCCTAGGGCATTTCCTGTGTCCGCCCGCACTTTCCAGGCTTATATAAAGTAGATCCAAATCAAATCAGGCTCTCTTTCATTTCTCATTCGAGCTGAGCTATCGAGTCTGGACTATAACACTTATTCTCTCTCCTAGAGGAATACCTGGTGCCTCCCTCAGGTGTCTGCCTATTGCCTAGTCATTGGATCAACGATCTATTTACCTGCAGTATGTGCTTAGTGCTATTCAGCACTACACTTTCCTACTGAGATCTGCCTATTTGCTGTTGCTGTTCAGTGTCTACACGACACTACTCAACTCTACTACTTGGCGCTATCGGCATTGCCCGCCTATTCGACAGCCCACTTGTCATCTTATTAGGTGCGACGTCCCTATGGACTCAGGTTTGTGCGAGACGTCATAGCTACGCCAACCTTCTGCAACTCACTGGACATATCCTGTCAACTACGCTGCCCACGGCAGATCAGCTCTGCCCGCAGTAACCTTGTGCCCACGGTAGTCGGCAACCCGCCCTACTGTGCCCACTACCGATACTAGAACTTGGGATTGAGACTCCACAAGAACTATATCACCGGCGTCCCTCTATCCGCTAGAGCGCCACCTCCAGCTGCAGAACCTCAAGCCAGGACACAGCCAGCTGCGACATCAACAGGACAACCAGCTAAGTCAGAGGACAAAGTGACATATTCTCTTATTAGGTGCAAGAGTGATGATTAAACATAGAATATACTAGAGATAGATGCAAACCCTCCCCCTTTTTATCCTTATATGTATATTTATGTAAATAAATATTCTTTATTTTAACTTTTGTATCTATCTTTCATTGCTTTGTCTCGTTGCGTGTCTGCTCCCGATTCATATGCTGATAAGTGGGGGTGTGATAGCATTAAAAATAATCATCCCCTAGACATAAAACGCGCCAAACACACATCACATTTCCCCACCTGTCACAGTTACCCGGATGACTTTACCTCTTCCTAGAGTTAAGATTATATTTTTTGATTGGCTAAGTCTATACTAATTAGCCCGCCAATATCTATTTTGTTTATGGAGCTAATTTATTTGATTCATAAGCCAAGTTTTCTAATTCCATACCAAAAAAAAAATTAATACGGTGTCCGAATAAAATTACGATTTTCTTACCAAAATTTATTTCGGACAGCCAGTTTTGGACATCAATAAAAATGATCTTATATTATATTTGTTCGTTTGTTTGTTTTTTTTAATGGGCAAATGTTTGGAGTGAGCTTGGTACATTGAATGAAGTTTAATGCTTAGATCTAGACCTACTAGATAGATCTAGATCTAGATTTATATAGAGAGAATATAGACATAGAGGATTCAGTTAGGCAAGAATGGCTATCGTAACCTGTAGGGGCCTACTATACTACAAAAGATCATCTGTATTAGAAATTTATTAAATTAATAAACAAAAAAAAAAACACAAACATTCAACACACATAAAATAAACAAACATAAAATAAGTCTAAAAGTTGGTGCAGAAATCACTATTCCAGTGACCTAATTTTGGTAGAATAAGTGTGTTCATATTTTTATTTTGTGTGTTCGTATTTATGCATAGTTTGAAAACATCGTAATGATTTCATGTGAGGGGCTTTGCCTGGGGATCTTAAAATTTACTTAATGTTAATATAGAATTAAAATCTGAGTTTATTGATGCCTAAATATAGAGACTGTCCGAAATAAATTATGGTGTCCGGAATCAAATAATGTGGGTCAAATGTGTCCGAATTAAATGAAAACACATGGCCTCTTTGACCTTAAATATAATAACAAATATAGGTTTGGGGAACAAATATAAGTAGTCATCCTTATTCTCCTTTAACTAAAGAAGATTTTGATACGTCATTTTCTTTTCTATGTCAAACCATTGTAAAATAATGCGCTGTCAAAGTCAAACTTTCAAATTTGGACCTATAGGTGTCCGAATAGCATAAACTACTCTAGTTACTACTAATACTACTACTACTAGATCTAAAATCTAAATCTAGATAGAGTCTCGTAGATATCTTAGTAACTCTAGATCTAGAGATTTTAGATTATTATAATTATGATTATAACTAGATATGGGTAATTAGATCTATATAGATAGTAGATATAAGTATAATTATAATAGAAGTAGATGTAGATCTAGTCTAGATTTAGTTAATTTAGTATTAGATCTAGTAATGACGACTATTATTAGTTAGTATTATAGTCCTTATAGATCTATCATCTATGCATCTTAGACTTAGGTCTTAGTATAATATGTAATCTAGAATAATCTAGATCTAATCTAGACTCTAATTCTAGAATAGTAGAATCTCTAAACTAATAGATCTAGTCTAATAAAGTTTTAATAAAATTTTAAATTTACATCTAGATCTAAGACTACTAAGAGTTAGACTCTACTTAAGACTAAAATAATTAAATATAGACTATTATGACTAGATCTATAGATCAGGGGCGGACTGGCTATATGGGCATTCGGGCAAATGCCCGGTGGGCCGGTACGTAAATGGGCCTGTAGGACCACAGTAATCATCTTTTTTTTTTAAATCGCGTCTGTATTTTATAAGATAAGGGCCGCATGGATGTCACTATGCCACGTATTAAATTGTTCAAGGTTTTCTAGTATTCTCTTACAAAAGAGGCCCTCTGAGTGAAGTACTTATAGTCACTGTATGCATGAGTACAGCTATCGATACATTATCAAACTTGACAGAATGATTTTGAGGACATGTTGACCTAGAATTGGATGTCCATCATATAATAAACAATTTATGGGCCGGACGAAATATAGATGCCCGGGCCGATTTTGACACCCAGTCCGACCCTGCTATAGATATAATAGTAGTAATAGACTAATAGGGCCTACTAATAGACTAGACCATAGACGTCACTAGACTCTAACTCAGTCTAGATCTATCTAGTAAAAAGTTTTAAAATAAAAAGAGTCGACATTTCTTTTAGATCTATATAGTAAAGCAAAATAGCCTGCAGCTATACAGGAACACACTGGTGTTTAATAAAAAGCAGCAAAATGTAGATTTATAGAAACAAGGAATTATCAGGATTTATCAAGCAGCGAAACTTGCTAGAAATATAATGAACACGTTTATTTTTCTCGCCTTTCAAATACCTTGAATTGGCGGGAATAGCGACCATTATAGGGTAAAGGTCAAAAGGCTTTCTAGAGACCTGTGCACCCTCTAGTTTATTCTCATCTCTATTATTCATTATATATATTCTCCAAATTACATAGATCTAAATATTTATTGGTATGCATGTTAAAAAAGTTTGTTAAATTTGTAATTAAACTTTTTAGTTTGTAACTAAAAAAAAATAATTAAACTAGGATTTTAACTAAACTTTTTTTTTAAATTAAACTTTGGCCTTAACTATTTTTTTGTTAGTTAAACTAAAAGCTAGCAACTTTTTAGTTAACTTTTGCCCATCACTACAAATATTATGCGCTTTTGAGTAAGACACTGTATGTACAACTGACTCACAGGGGACGCCCACGAGTTCGTAACATAAACTCTCTTTATTTTTTATTATCATTTTTTTATTTTCAAGCCTGGATAGAAGTTAACTTCAGACTTCAGTGCAACTTTGAGTTGAATTCAAGTCAGTACAGTATTTCCTATTAGATTCGATATCTTCTCTTCCTCAGATAAGAAGATGCTGGGAAGTTGACAACAGTGCTTTCCCTGTATCGCCCCACAATGCCTCTCAAACTGTGTCCTAACAAAAATACTAACGATTTGAACTTTGACTTCACAAAAAGGGAAAAACAACAACAAGAAAGGAGTGGGGGGGGTGGACAATTCATTCAAGTCGACAACAAGGTGTTTAAGGGGGGGGGGGGGAGGCACAATCAAGTCTGGTGCGTTTAGTCCTATCACGGTGATTGATTGATGGACCCCCCTCATTGGGGATTTACATCGCGCTCCTCATTCTCCGTTACTCTTCTTTTAGAGCTGAGCGTGAGCAGTTCTTTGTGACCCCTCGTGTGTTGGTTCACCCATGAGCGGCAGTTTCTTTATGACAGCTTCAAGTTTCAAGACCAGATTTCTCTACCCCCCCCCCTCCCCACCGTCACTCGTCTTTCACAAGGAAACGGGGGGAGACAAGCCCAGGGTTAAATCCATGAGGGTTAGAGTCCCTGAGTCTGACAGTATAGCGAGGAGACAGAGAGATCAGATACTACACATCATTGTCTTTTCATCGCCGAATGTCACATTGGTGTCATTTCGCGCTGAATAAATGACAATCGCGTAGTGTGACATCTGACAAAAGAGATGCCATTCAAGCCTAATGACATGTTGAAAGTGACATTATCACATGTGATATCACTGATTTTGGAAACTGTATGCAGCCTTAATGTACACATAAAGGAATGACATTGGCTGTAATTGCCGGCTAAAAGAGGAAGAGAGGAAGAGAGAGAGAGAGAGAAAGAGGCAGACTAAGAGAGAGACAGACAGACAGAGTGGTGAAGTGTTAGAGAAAGAGAGACATAGCGAGACTGAAGGAGCCTGAACGATAGAAAGCTAGAAATAGAGACATATGTCGGCATGCACTTTTTGCACTTTTAAGACTTGATGAAAAAAAAAATCTTTTTCTTTTAAGCATTCTTTTATTTTTTTATGCCTCTTAAAAGCTTGCAAACTCTACATTGTAGGAACCTACCTAAAATCTGCCTAGGTCGTTGGACATGGATATCAAAAACGGTTCTAAAGATTTTACTAGAAATTAGACAGTTTATGTATTTCTTTCAGGAAAAAAAAAATATATAAATGACCACACGTGGTTTGACCGCTATAATTGTTCAAATTATAATCATTTTAAAACTACATTTGGTGAGCAGATCTATAATTTGAACATACGCCAACGGAAATTCCCGCTTCTATTCAGTAAAGAGTTCAATACACGGCCAGGTACATTTGGCGCACCGTTTCAAGTAGAAATCATGAACTGGATCAAACTAGAATCTACTGCACTCTAACACTCACCGAGATCCAGTATTCTAGTCTAGACTTCTCTCATTTTATGTCTCTAAGTCTGGATCTGGATCTCCAAACTAGAATGTTATAAACAAGGGCGTACCTGGGGATAGGGGCGGGTAAAAAAGTGTTTTTTTTTTTAAATCTATGATTCATTAGTTATTAAGAGCAAAATACTCGCTCTGACACTGTGATTAACAGTAGTGGGTCAGCAGTGTTAGACAGTAGTGGGTGAGCAGTGTTAAACAGTAGTGGGTGAGCAGTGTTAAACAGTAGTGGGTGAGCAGTGTTAAACAGTAGTGGGTCAGCAGTGTTAAACGGTAGTGGGTGAGCAGTGTTAAACTGTTGTGGTGAACAGTGTCAAACAGTAGTGGGTCAGCAGTGTTAAACAGTAGTGGGTGAGCAGTGTTAAACTGTTGTGGTGAACAGTGTCAAACAGTAGTGGGTCTGCAGTGTTAAACAGTAGTGGATGAGCAGTGTTAAACTGTTGTGGTGAACAGTGTCAAACAGTAGTGGGTCAGCAGTGTTAAACAGTAGTGGGTGAGCAGTGTTAAACTGTTGTGGTGAACAGTGTCAAACAGTAGTGGGTCAGCAGTCTTAAACAGTAGTGGGTGAGCAGTGTTAAACGGTAGTGGGTCAGCAGTGTTAAACTATAGTGGGTGAGCAGTGTTAAACAGTAGTGGGTCAGCGGTTTTAAAAAGAAGTAGGTCAGCAGTGTTTAACAGTAGTGGATGAGCAGTGTTAAACAGTAGTGGATGAAGTGTTAAACAGTAGTGAGGAAAAAGTGTGAGACAGTAGTGAGGGAGCAGTGTGAGACAGTAGTGAGGGAGCAGTGTGAGACAGTAGTGAGGGAGCAGTGTGAGACAGTAGTGAGGGAGCAGTGTGAGACAGTTGTGAGGGAGCAGTGTGAGACAGTTGTGAGGGAGCAGTGTGAGACAGTAGTGAGGGAGCAGTGTGAGACAGTAGTGAGGGAGCAGTGTGAGACAGTAGTGAGGGAGCAGTGTGAGACAGTTGTGAGGGAGCAGTGTGAGACAGTAGTGAGGGAGCAGTGTGAGACAGTAGTGAGGGAACAGTGTGAGACAGTAGTGAGGGAGCAGTGTGAGACAGTAGTGAGGGAACAGTGTGAGACAGTAGTGAGGGAACAGTGTGAGACAGTAGTGAGGGAGCAGTGTGAGACAGTTGTGAGGGAGCAGTGTGAGACAGTAGTGAGGGAGCAGTGTGAGACAGTTGTGAGGGAGCAGTGTGAGAGGCCATCTGACTCCTTCCTACTTGCCTTCCCGAATATCTCCTTCAAAGATCCAAACAAAACGTGAATGTCAAATGCTAAATGTCAAATGCTAAATGTTAAATGCTAAATGTCAAATGCTAAATGTCAAGTGCTAAATGTCAAATGCTAAATGTCAAGTGCTAAATGTCAAATGCTAAATATCAAATGCTAAATGTCAAAAGCTAAATCAAATACAAAATATCATATGCTAAATTTCAAATGCTAAATCAAATGCTAAATGTCAAACACTAAATCAAACGCTTGCCAAAGTGAGTGATATCGAGTTCGAACCCGGTCAATGAAACAGGTTTAAAAGATTTCTATGAGTGGACTAACAGGTGACAACATTTGTTTGGAAAAGTGCAACAGAGACAGAGATGAACATAAAACCTAGACAGCTAGACCTGCATACAGAAACATACTAACGTCAGATGGACCTTGTTTTCTTTTTTTTGTTTCTTTGTTGTTTTTTTAACCCCAGTTTGAAAGTAGGTCATCATTTTAAGGCTTTTGATCAACTTGAAAAGTAGGTCAGACTTTCAATGACGTCACTGTCTCTCTTCGGTGTTGAAATATCAAGCGTGAGTACCCTAGACGTGCCCTCTTGGTGAGTACTTATCGTGTTGAGAATACTGAAGAACATTGAGAAACCAGCTCAATCTCAAAATATTTTTCTCTGAAGATTCTTTTCTGGCTCCAAGCGTTTCAATTCCTGTCATCTAACATTCTTAATCTCCCCTCACAGGCGTCCACAGACACACGCACACATTGATATACACATTCATAACCTACTCAAACACCGATACACAGAAGTTGTTCTATTAATCGTAGATAAAACTAGATAGTAATAGTAGATGTAGTTAAATGAACGATTCTCCTTATAAAATGTAATTATTACAAAGCCTGCATCAACTAAATTCGTCTGTCTGGTAAAAAGTCTCTACACATTATATCTCCCACATCTTGGAGGAAGCTGAAATTTTGCATAATTAATTCTTTTATCTTACAAAACAAGAATCAATAAAAAAAATTTAACAAATTAGTTAAATAACTTTAGGTAATTAATTACTTTGTTTGGTATCGAACAATGGAAAGAAATTGTACTTGACTGGTGTGGTGGTATGAGTTGAATTAGTCTTATACTTTCTATGTCGACGCTATTAAGTTTTAAATTAACAATAGATAACTATAAAACCCTTGCGCAGTGGTTAGCGTGTTGGCTTGATGTGGCTTAAATAGGCTTGAGCCTTCTACTTCGAATACAGGCCGTTTATCTTTTTATTTATTTAATAAATGCATTTAAGAAGCGATCACGGCAACATTTATCATGAAATCCCTTTTTTCTCTCCCCAGCCCTTTCTCAACTGGTTCAGACAAGTGTTAAGATGATAGCGTATTAAGAAAACTAAAAGCATGAAATTACACTAAACAAAAACAATCGGTAAAAAATATTTCTAATCACACAGATTTATTATTGTTAGTCTAGATCTATTACAAATTTAATGACATGGCTGATCCAAACTAATCGATACGACTACTCGTAATATAAGCTTATTTATTTTTAAAGTATTTAAAAAAAAAAATCTTATTTTTACAATAAAATGAGGTCATTATAGTGTCGAAAGTTAAATATCCACTTTGTATGCCGACGATTATTCTTTAGTTGAAGAAAAAAAGACACTTCTTATGATGCGACAGTGATAAGTATGAACTCTACTAAGTCATTGGCTTGCTTTGCTGACTCCATTCTCTAATGGCACAAGGGAAGAAGAAACACTTGTACGATTTTGTCCAAGCACACGGAATAAGGAACGTGCCTTGTATCTTCCAAGACAAGAGAATCGATTCTAAAATGTCTGGTAGCTTTCATAAAAACAGAGATACTAAACTATCTGGCGTCTTCCATCGTAAAACAGAATCGATACTTATATGCCCGGCATCTTTCAGACGTGAAACGGTTCTCACACGTCAAGTTATTGGAATAGCATTTCATGCCAAATACTCCCGGCTCACTTTACACTTGGAAACATCCGTAGAAAGCCGATGTCCACCCCACAAATCTCGATATGTCTTGACAGCCTGGGGAGGAAACATTCTTTCCTCTTTTATCCAGACATCTTTTTTTCCACCCCTCCCGACCCTCTTATGATCTTAGACCTCAGACATCTTTAAAGTTCTAGTCTCACCTACAAGAGTACCTCCCGGGGCCGCTGTATTATCAATATGAGGGCTTCCAGTGGGGCGCAGCAGATTATGGACACTGTATTGCTTGATAACCTCGCCCGCCCATATGTCTGTTGCGGGGTGCCGGAATTTTTCATTGAAACTATCAGAACTATAAAAGCATATTACTATGAACATTTCCTGGAAGTGACTAGAAATGACGCTGCCATTTTGAAAGAACGTATCCCATGATTCTCACGTAATCAGATTATTGAGTTCAAGCGGGAGCAAGGGCAGATAATCATTTCTCGGCTTATTTCCTTGGCATAAACAGACGTGGAATGCCATCAGCGATTCCTTCACAATTTCGTTGATTCATAGGACAGGTAGGAAACACCTATGTTAGTCACGCCTGCTAAAGTGCTCTACTACCCCCCCCCCCACACACACACACATAGCCCAGGGTATCATAGCTCCAGACACTGAATCTTTTTATTTCAAAAAATCCCCCCCCCCCTTTTTTTTTTTTGCTGTTGCATAAATCAGTTTTATGAACTTTATTTTTATCATACATTTGTCTTGTTCTCTCACACAGCCGCGGGACACACATTTGAGACCTAAGGAAAAAAACTTTTGCTGAAGACAGGCGCAGAAGACGAAAAGAAAACTTAACTAGACAACGACTTTGTCTGTATCTGATGTAGCAAAATATGTAGGTCGCAGTTGGGTTTGCGTAGTCATGAAACACTGAACTCGTCCTAAATCTTCGGAATCGAAGACATCGCCATTAATTAATAAATGCGCAATAAATTTAGACTGAATTCTGTTGTGTTGTACTAGGTTTGGACATCCTATCAGAAGTCTGGTCTAAACCTCCTGCAGGCCGGCAGGGAGCGGGTTGGGTTCAACGATCGAGACGACAATCCAAAGAGTAGCCCCACCCCCTCCCGACCAGGCCCATGTCTTTGAAGCCAGACTTTCCTAAACTAACTTCGATCTCCGATGAAGAATGTGATTGATAGTATTGAATCGAACTGATAACTGTATTGCATTGGATTATTTCATTCCATTCGTTTGCTCTGGAAAATCCGAAAGTTTGTGTGCTGCTGGCTTTTCTTTGCTCACGTGACCTTTTCCTGGTTAATTAGAAATGCCTATTGAGGCTCCCTTATCAAATCCCCCCCCCCCCGAAAATTGTAGAAATATCAATGAACTAGAATAAATTTTATTTTGAGAGAATATTGTTTGTTTCGAATATGTACAGATCTTATTGTCAGGATCACATACCTATAGATATATTATATCTATGTATTGTTATGTATTAATCACAGAACTATATATTCACGCAAATTCATGAAATGAAGCCATTTCCTGTTACTTTCCATTAATATAATGTTCCAAAATCCTCGATCGAAATAATTCACGTCTATTGACTTGAGTCATCTCATGTACATTTCAATTGATTGAATTTGTTTGTATGTAGCTAAAAATTGCAGAATAATAATTATGAGACGATAGTGCTCTTATTATCGATGTTTAATTACTAGATTTAGATCTAAACATTAAATTATACGTTACATAGGTTAGTATTGAAAAAAACAACAACTTATTATAGGTCTAATTACTTTACAAAACAACGCCTTGTTTCAACTTTTTACAATTTTTAAACATTTTTTGTAGTGTTAAAAGATCTCTATGTCCAGTCTAGATATACTATACATAAATCTGTGGTCAGGATCCATTTAGGAATTAATTGTTATTGTAAATATTCATACATGGTGGTGAACGTTCGGGTGTATCCGGTGTATAGAATAGAGGAACTTTTGATCAGATATAGAGGATTTCTTTTTTCACTTTATTTATTTTAAGCTCTGCAGAATTCAATGAGATAATCTCTTTTGTTTGTAACTTTTATTTAGTTGGTAACTTTAACGTTTTATTTCACGTCCTTGACCTAGTTTAGTAAACGTGAAAATCTTCAATAAAAATTTTCTTGTAAATCATTTAAAATAATTGAAGCCGTGTGTTATGCTATACATGTGTGTGTGTGTGGGCTTGTAAGTGTATCAGATTTTCTGTGAGTGTGCGTCAAATTCTATTCTTAATAATATAATGCCAAAAAAATTTGATAACAATAAATCGAAACGGTATCGATTTTTTCATTTTAAAGATCGAAATCGAATCTCATTTTATCGTATCGCATAGAGCCTCATTCAACACGTGATCATTGTTTGACGTCTGATTGGTCAGTTACATGGAACATACGTCAAACCTTTTTCCAGCAATCTGACAGCAGTCTCGCTTGATTGCTTTGCAGGTCCCTCCTCCCCACCCCCCTTCAGATATGTCAAATATAGCTGTGACTATGTAGTCAATAAAGAGTAATCAGGAAACAAAAGATTGGTAAATTGTTTTTTCAAGGCGTGTAACTGAAAAGTAGGAACGGGGATAAAAGATGTCTAGAATTGTATTCCTTGTCAAAGATTTGATCTCAACACATGTCGTAAATAAACAAACAATGGCGCACACGGCCACACATCCAACCCAATGAAAAGTCCTATTTAAAGAAAGGAAAGAAATCCAAACTATTGTGTTTCAAATCCGATGCAAGTGTTGTGTCTAAGAAATGGTAGAAACATTGATTTCAAAATGTTGATAGGGACAAGTCCCGGACTAGTCCTGCAACATACCCCTCCCTCCACGGTTCCCTACCCCTAACGGGGCGCGTATCCTATTGACAGCTTGTAGGGCGCCAGATGGACGCTGCCTGTTTTATCCCGGGTCGCCCATAATATAGCGTGAAACACCGACTTAATGAAATGTTCCTAAATTTATTCACACCCGCGTGCGGGACAAGGTTAGACAGCAGCTTCAGTGTCCTAGTGGTCGAGACTCTCACGAGAGTGTCGTGCTCAAAACGTAGCTATCATTTCTGAGTCTATTTTGATGTCGTTCTACTGACTCAGTTCTCAATAATAAGACAAGAGACAGGGAGTTTACGATTAGAAATAGAAGAGAACAATCAAGTGAAGATTACATTGAGAGAAACAACACTCAGTTACATAGTAGTGGAAAAAATAAGTATTCTCATAAACCCGTAGGAATTGAGGGGGTGGGGGGTGGGAGTCGGTAATGTTTAAATAATGCATGCAATGTTATTAACAAAACTTCATGTTGACTCAAAAAAAAGAAATATACATCAATAAGGGACATTTCCGACGTGCAGCAACGAAATGAACAGACGACTTTATTGGAGATTTTCATTAGAAATAAAGAATGTCAAGGACGCTAAATTAAATTTCAATGTTGACAGCTAAATAAAGAAGGGACAAAAACTAAAACGGAACAGCTTAGAAAACATGATTCTGCAGTGCTAAAAGGTGGACAACTTCTAGATCTAGATCTTTTCAAAGTCAAAGGTTGTCAACACTTTAGTCTACACACCGGAGACACCAAACAGCTATTTATAGCATCTCCAAAGGAGTCAATCTGAAGTACAGGCCTATATATGTGTCTTTCTTCACAGTCTTTTTAGTTTTCTCATTAGAAGTGGACAGTGGTGAAGTCTAAAAAATAGCCAGACATGTCAGTCAAGAGACAATTGTCATCCAGTCATCACAAATTACATGCGTACTTTTCTCTAGAAGTACAACATAGCACACAATTGAGAGTAATGGTTTTCTGAAAATGTATGTGTCTTGACTGAATAATGTGTGTGTCTTGACTGAATAGTGAATGCGTCTCGGCTGAATAGTGTGTGTGTCTTGACTGAATAGTGCGTGTGTCTTGACTGAATAGTGAATATGTCTTGACTGAATAGTGAATGCGTCTTGGCTGAATAGTGTGTGTGTCTTGACTGAATAGTGAATTTGTTAAAAATGTCTATATCCTGACAGAATCTGTATGTGTCTTGAACAAAAGTAGGTATGATCAGGCAAAGTATAAGTGTCCTAGAACTGTCCTGTGTTTCTAGAACTGTCCTGTGTTTCTAGAACTGTCCTGTGTTTCTAGAACTGTCCTGTGTTTCTAGAACTGTCCTGTTTATAGAACAGTCCTGTGTTTCTAGAACTGTCCTGCGTTTCTAGAACTGTCCTGTGTTTCTAGAACTTCCTGTGTTTCTAGAACTGTCCTGTGTTTCTAGAGCTGTCCTGCGTTTCTAGAACTGTCCTGTGTTTCTAGAACTGTCATGTGTTTCTAGAACTGTCCTGCGTTTCTAGAACTGTCCTGCGTTTCTAGAACTGTCCTGTGTTTCTAGAATTGTCCTGTCTTTCTAGAGCTGTCCTGTGTTGTCATGTTCAGACTAACGTATTTTGTTACTTCTATGACCTGTACTATGATGACGTCATCAGAATGTAAACCTTGAAAGACTAACTGCGAGGCGCACATTAAAGTTTTCCCTTTTTTAAATGATAACATTTTTCTTATTTTGATACTGCGAGTCAAGGAACACATTGCGAGATTCAAGGAACACAGTGCGAGATTCAAGGAACACAGTGCGAGAGTCAAGGAACATAGTGCAGAGTCGAGGAACACTGTGCGAGAGTCAAGCAACATAGTTCGAGAGTCAAGGAACAACGTGTGGGATATAAAGTTAAGTGTTAAGTGAGATGCCTTTTTGATGACCATTTGTGTTTGGTCACGTAATATAGTCAAGAGAGTCGATAGAAATGAGACATCTCTGACATATGACATAATCAGAATTGCAGTGTAAATAAATATAGGCCTACCAATCAATCAGTGTATCGATGCAAATGAATGTCCCACTCAATCTATTGATAGATTATTTAATTAGCGTGCTGAGATGATAATGTTGGTGCTGCAATGACAACACATCAACACCGTGTCTGGCTGCTACGTCATTTCCGCTCCCATCATCATTTCTAGCGTTATCATTGGCCAAGAGTCGCCGATTATAAGTTCATTGGACTGTCTATTGGTATAAACAATGCCTGCTCATCGAGCGTAGCAAGCCCCTGACATACGGTACTTCTCTTGTTTTTGTTCTGTTTGCTTCATAAGCAAACTTTAAAACAAAAAAACTTTATATGTTGCAATGGGAATTTTTTATTTGGTTGACTTCAGGTCACGTCTGGCTGCTGAAACCATCAGAAGTTTCTCACGTTTTCACCCTGTCCCGGCGGGCAATAACAAAAAACTAATTGCTCCATATTTTGAAGGAACAGAGGCACACAGGTACGGGCAGGGCTGGAAATGTTGGTTGATATTTTTCTTACCTTCCTCGCGGATTCTTTGGAAATGTCTCGCCCTCGAGTTGTTTCCTCTCTACCAACAGTCCCTTCCCTTTTGTGTGTGTGTGCGAGTGCGAGTGCGCTCGCGCGAGTGTGTATATATATATATATATATATATATATATATATATATATATATATATATATATATATATATATATATATATATATATAAAGGTGGTGGGGGTGTTTTGTTTTGTTGTAGACCCAGTAGGTCTTATGGACGTAAAAAAATGTTAGGCTGTATGAAGTATGGAGCCTTAGGAAGTGTATATCTGGCCTGCTTATATTAATGTATCTTATCTTATCTTATCTTATATTATACATTACAACGTTCCTTCAAAAGATATGATTACGTCTTATTAGAATCCTTGTGTAAATCTAGTGGTGCATTCAATTAGAGACCTGAGCTTTGCTAAGTCGTTGGTTTTCCTGGCTGATTCAGGCAACCTGTTCCATGCTCTTTTGGCACTAAGAATACTTGTACGAATGAGTCCTAGCTTACGGAATACAAAATGTGGGTTTATCTTTGTGTCTGGCCTAGTGTTTAACTAGGTTTTCTTTTTGTTTTATAAGTTATAGTTCAGTGTTTTATGTATAATTGCGATAATTTTGTTTTATACAAAGCTTATACCAACTCTGTCTGTCTGTCTGGTAAAATCACACATTTCAAAGTCGTTATTATTTCTCAAATCTATTCTCGGATCAAGTTGAAACTTTACACATTTATTTGTTGTACCTAACAAAATAAGAATCAATTAAAAGAATTAGCCAATTAATAACTGGTAATTTATTGTGTTTGATACCAAAAAAAAAAGAGAAATTAATCATTCAATATTAAGAGATATAGCCAAAATATGTAGGGTTTTTATCCTTTAGATAATTGTACACGATATTTCTCCCACACCCAATCTCGGATCAAGTTGAAACATCACACAATTATTTATTGGACCTAAAACAAAAAAGTTTTGGATATTTTGATTAGGTAGAAAAAAAGGTGTTGTTTTTTTTATTATGACAAAATGGTGTGTGTAAAATGGGGGAGGGGTCGCCTTATTCCGCCATATTGAGGAAGTTGCCATGTTTGGAATTTTCTCGAAATTCTTCATTAAATATTTGATCGAGTAAATATTCCCCAAAACTAGACATGAAATGGCCCACGATTTTATACAGAATTGTTCTTCTATTTAGATATCTAGGCCTATGACGTGGCAATTGTATGCGGTCGAAAAATCTTTGAAACTATCGTAAATTACTGTGCCTTTTTTGGGGCTGGGGTTTTATTGTATAGGCCACTGGTTACAAAAACCATCTCTGTTATTTTTACGATGGCTGGGTATTTGAAGCATTTTTTTAATGGTTAAGCTATTTAACTGTAACCGGTTATTTTTCAAACAAAACTTTTTTTTTCTCTCTAAATTTACTGTCAGTGCTTCAGGTAAACAAGTTAGCACAGGTGCGTTAGAGGAAGCCGTTGAGAGAGGAGAGTTTAGGGCAGGGGGGAGGGGGGTGTCCTGCCAATTGATGTCTGCTGTGGTGTATTGAGAGCGTGAGGTGAACCAGGGAGGGGTTCGAGACTCCACTGAGCCCAACTACTACATAGTTAAAGACTCATCTGAACTTAAGCAAGGGGTGTTTTGAAAATTCTGCTGGCTCGTAATGTAAATAAAAACTCGCTAAATGGGTGAGAAATATTGAAATTAAAATAGCAGGCGTGACCTAATTTCTTCTAACAGTGTAAACAAGTCACTGTGTTAGAGAGCGATGTGTCACACTACACGTCAGCATCGAAATAACATTGGATGACGTCATTTGACAGTATGGTTCACTTTGATTAGGTATAAGCACCACTGGTTATCTATTTCTGTTTTTTTTAATACATAAACCAAGTCAGTGGCGTAGCTAGAGTATATGATGCCTGGTGCGGTACCTCATCTTGATGCCTGGTGCGGTACCTCATCTTGATGCCTGGTGCGGTACCTCATCTTGATGCCTGGTGCGGTACCTCATCTTGATGCCTGGTGCGGTACCTCATCTTGATGCCTGGTGCGGTACCTCATCTTGATGCCTGGTGCGGTACCTCATCTTGATGCCTGGTGCGGTACCTCATCTTGATGCCTGGTGCGGTACCTCATCTTGATGCCTGGTGCGGTACCTCATCTTGATGCCTGGTGCGGTACCTCATCTTGATGCCTGGTGCGGTACCTCATCTTGATGCCTGGTGCGGTACCTCATCTTGATGCCTGGTGCGGTACCTCATCTTGATGCCCCCCCCCCCCCAAAAAAAAAAGCTAACTAAATAATAACATTGTTAAACCTTACTTTTTTGTTCAAAATAATATGTATTCATTAATCAAATAATGTTAATTCAAAAATTCACTTTTACATAAACATACTACAAGTGAATTTTACGAGCTTTCTTGCTGGCAAAAGTATCAATAATTTTATCGAAATCAATTTTTTCCCACCAGCTCTTGTTCAATAGACAAAATGGCTAAATTAGTGAGTCGTAAATTTGTCATCGTTGATCGCAAGTAATTCTTGATCAGTTTCAGTTTGGAAAAACTTCTCTCGCATAAAGCGACGTTTACCGCAATAGTCAAAAAATGCGAATCATGAGGACGATATTCGGGACTGAATCATCTAGCTGATATTTTTTTTTTAAATTTCAAGACCTCAACAGGTCTTTGTTTTGGAAGTTCGGAGGCTTCTGATGAAACTAACAAACCGTTGAAGACTCTTTCGCTCCAGCAGAAATTGGTTTTTATCAATGTCGCTAGGAGTACTATCGAGATTGATTTCGACCTGAGGATTTAATAGCTGGGAAGGCGACAAAAAATCATACCTATCTGCTACATCATGAAGTTGCTCGAATCGGGTGATTATTTCTTGAACAATCCTGTCCAAGGTAGAATAAATTTCCCTTCGTAGCTCTTCTTTGTGTGTAAGTACAGAGTCGTCACTTTTCTCACCAGGCATCTTTTTCTTATGACCAATACGTTTTTGAGGTTCTGTACTGATTCTCAGATCTGAGCACACGCTTTCGGTAAAGGTAATGCTGGCTTCAGCGATGTCCTCTCGATTACTACTTAAAAATGTCTCAAATGTTTTTAGTTTGAGTGAGCAGTCTCGAATAGACAATCCTTGTTTTTGAAGGTAGACTTGCGCATCATTAATTTTAGTTAAAACAGGAGCCCAAAATCCAAGATAGGTGAGGAAATTAAAAGACTGAATGGCAACTAATAATCCACCTGCTTCAGATCTAGTCGATGAATTTTCATCTCTGCTAGATATTGTCTCCAGAGTTTCTATAATTTTAGAAAATGTATTCCTAACCATCTTGACGGCTTCTCCTCTGGCGCTCCAGCGGGTCAAAACTAAACGTTTAAGGCTAGTTCCGGTTATATTGATGAGGATATCCCAGCGGTGTGTTGAAGTTGAGAAAAGTGTACCAAAAAATGTTACCGAATTGATTTCAGCTTCAGCAGCTCGAATTCCTGCTAAATTAAGAGAATGGATTTACTTCTAGAATACGTTTTTGGACACCGCAGTTTGACCTTTCATGACCGCAGCAATATCATAGCCTTGACCCCTACAGTCCATTATGTCTAAGCCATCCGAACGCAGTTTCTCTAAAATCATCTCAGCGGTTCCAGCAGCATGCTTGTCCTTTGTGTCGATGAAGTCAACAAAACACTCACGAACCTGCACCCCGTCATTATCCATGACAACGTACCGTAAAATTTGGGAAGTTTGATCCAGCTTTGAGATGTCAGGTGTACTGTCAAAAATAATAGAGATATATTTGGCTTGTTTTACTTGCTGTATGATTTGTTTTTTTAACGTGATCCACCAATATTGTAATAAATTTATTTTGTATTTGTGGAGACAAGAATGTATTCTGTCTGGAACAAAGCTTAGTTCGAAGCACATGCTCCCTCAAGAGTGGATCGTACTTTGATAGTAATTTTACTAACTCCAAGTCACTCTTTGATCCATGCCGTCAGCCAATTCAATCAGAGATGCCGATTTCTCTGTCTGAGCTTAAAATGGTTTTGAGGCGCTAGCCAGACTAGTCTGTCTTGAGCACTGTTCATCATTTTGTTTACTTTACAGTATTACAATTAACTAGTTAGTTAAAAAAAAAACTCGTAGAAAACAAAGGTTAGCTTATTTATCTAGATTAAACCAGTGGACTAAACAATGAAGTAAAAAAAGGTTAGCCTATCTTCTTCTTCTTCTTTATATTACAGAGCATCGATCAGTGTAGTAACAACATGTACCTTGTGTCCGAAATAAATCTAGTAAATTTGATTCAAACTGTTCTATAGCTTACATTGTATGGAAGAAATAGTCAAGGGGATGAAACAAAATAGCGACATGAATAGTTTATAAATCGTTAGTTCATGTTTAAAATACAGTAGTTTATGTTTGTTCGTGTCCATACAATTAGTCGTTTTTACTGAAACGCTCATGGAAATAGGAAATTAATACACACTGGGGGAATTTGGTGCCCCTCTCCACTTGGTGCCCCTCTCCACTTGGTGCCCTGTGCGGCCCGCACTACCTGCACATTGGTAGCTGGGACAGTGTACTGGTTATCTACCTTTGTTTCTTTTTAGATACACTAAGTTATCTAGACATTGTGTTGAAGCCTCAAAGTCCTGGTCAATCTGTTGACCACACTCAACACAGTTATGTTTGAAGGACATTTGAACTGACCAATAGTTTCCAAAGTGATTGAAATTAAAAAGACATTGTTGTAAAATCGAATTGACCCCAGTGCTTAGTGTGTTGTAATGGTTCTCAATATGTTTGCAGAGGTCCCTCCCTCCATTCCCCCCCCCCTTTCTCTCTTTCTCTCCTTCTCTCTCTCTCTTTCTCTCTCTCTCTCTCTTTCTCTCTCTCTCTTTCTCTCTCTCTTTCTCTCTCTCTTTCTCTCTCTCTCTCCGTTGTAGTATATTTTCTCATAAACGCTGAGACATTGCCTTCAACATTCAACCAAAGTGAGACCAATCCTTGTACGTCAAACCTGGAGGCTATTTATAGCAAAAGATAAAGGGGCATAATAGATAGCTTCCTATTTTAACACGGATTTCGTAAATATTCGTTTTTATCTAGCTAATGAATGGGATAAATAGAAAGAAAGAAAGAGAGAGAGAGAGAGAGAGAGAGAGAGAGAGAGAGAGAGAAAGAGAGAAAGAGTTAAAGTAACAGACAGAGATAGAAAAACGGAGAAAGAGTGAGACATGCAGAAGAAGAAACATAAGGAGGCACAGAGAGAGAGATATAAAGAGAGAGAGCGAGAGAGAGAGTGGGGGGCAGAGACAGAGAGAGAGAGAGAGAGAGAGAGAGAGAGAGAGATTAACAGTAAGAAGAGATAGTTGTGTTTGTTTATGAATGAGTGATATAAAATTACATTTGATTATTGTGCACAATAATTTTTTTTTGTGTTATTTGCCTTTGTCGAAATTAAAAAAAAGGTTCCTACCCAAAAGAATCCCGCCCCCCATCAAAGGTATCTCTTTAGTACAACTACTTTTATCCACATGGGAAGAGATACACAATGGGATGGGACTTCTAAAAAACGTTTTTCAAGGTTCCAGAATTAAACGTGACAGACTGACTCAATGTTAAGGCATTTAAACGTGACAGACTGAATAAATGTTGAGACACTTAAACGTGATAGACTGACTCAATGTTGAGACAGTCAAACGTGACAGATTTACGCAATGTTGAGACACTTAATCGTGACAGAATGACTCAATGTTGAGACACTTAAATGTGACAGACTGACTCAATGTTGAGACATTTATGTTTGAATTTCTAAAAATATAAACCATTTTCTTCCTCCCTTGGTTTTCACGAAACTATTTATATTTGTGTACATAGCACTGATAACTTTATGATAACTTTATGATAACTTTATGATAACTTTATGATAACATATCCTTCTAATAACATTCGAAAACCAATGTCATGTCGGTGCGAGTTGAGGGCCTACACAAGATGGCGTCCACGCGCCTTATAGCTAGCTCTTTCCACTTAAAAGATAAAAAGAACCCTGTTGATTTTTAAACTTTTTTTTGAAGATGAACTTAACTTATTGAAGGCAATTATTTCTTTCTGAAAACAGAAATATATAAAACAGAAATTTCGTTTGGTTCAGAGAGGTGTGTGAGTGGTTCAGAGAGGCGTGTGAGTGTTGCAGTCATACCAAGTGGCAGGTGTGTGTTTTACAAGTAAGTTAATTTCTGTGAAAGAAATAAAATTAGTTGCAATGACAAGAGTTGGAATGAAGTCTTTGAAATTCTGGATGGTCTCTTCAGTTTCCCAACTTTGTTGAAGTGAAGACGTTGTTATATTGACTCACTTCAGGCGTTAAGAGCAGACAAGACGAACATAAAAAAGATGTGATGATAAAAACTTTGTTGAAAAAAAAAAAGCTTTATGAAACAAACAAACAAACAAAAAAAAAACAATGATAAAAATCTAATGTATAAAGCAGAAAGTATGTATGCATGTATGTATGTCCGGCATACAAATCTAAACCGTTTGATCTACCTTGATAAAACTTGGTATCAGTGTTCCTTAAATCATGGCGGAGACCGTAGTGTATATTTAATGTCCCTACCACTACCGGATGGCCCTAAAAATAGACTAAAAGTATCGAATTGTATCTCTATTAAAAACGAAACTTTTTAACAAATCGGGTAAACCCGTTTTCATAGTATTTAATAGTATAAATAAATATGTCGGCTCAACGGGTAGACACATTCTCACACTCAACTTTTACTTGCGTGACAAAATAAACAAAAATGTGAAAGGAACATTCTCCATATCTAAATTCAAACCAGCAGATCAGTAATACCAAAACATGAGGCTTGCAGGCGCGGGTCATGTCCGGCTACTACACAATAAAAAATAAAACAGATCTAGGAAACACCAAATCCAAACAAAATGAAAACAGGTTTATGAAACACACACATACACACACAAGGCAGGTTTAAGTCCAAAGCTAAAAAAAAAAATATTTGGACTGGAATGTCTGGACGGCCAGAATTAATGCTTTGCATTCTCTTGGGTCCATAGTAAATCTTGTCCTTGTTTTACCAGTCGTATTCTGGCTTAGGTGACCACTGCCCATCAATATACAGTGAGCAATAACGTACTAAGTGGCAGAAGATTCTTTCGAGACCTGGTTGTTCGGGTGCAGTGCCTTGGTCAGTTCAGACCTGATGGACGGAAGCACACAACAAAATACTACTCTAATTATAGGTCTACATATTTTTCTGCACATCTACTTTTCTGGTGCGCCGCCTTGAGTGTCTCCTCCTTCTAGCCCCGCCTTTCCATTGCAGTTAATAGTGATAAAACAAAAGTTCAATTACAAAACAACAATTATCAAGGCGTCCAATATAGTGCAATGCAGTTTAAAAATAGAATGTGGAAGCGGAAGTTGATGTGTTGGGTTTCATGGGAACGCTTACAAAAATAAATGGCATCGTCTTAGGTCTGAAAGTACTTCCAAGAATTGTTTATCAACCGTATCAGCTTATCTTTATTTTATCAACCGTATCAGCTTATCTTTATTTTATCAACCGTATCAGCCTATCTTTATTTTATCAACCTTATCAGCTTATCTTTATTTTATCAACCTTATCAGCTTATGTTTATTTTATCAATCTTATCAGCTTATGTTTATTTTATCAATCTTATCAGCTTATCTTTATTTTATCAACCTTATCAGCTTATGTTTATTTTATCAATCTTATCAGCTTATGTTTATTTTATCAATCTTATCAGCTTATCTTTATTTTATCAACCTTATCAGCTTATCTTTATTTTATCAATCTTATCAGCTTATCTTTATTTTATCAACCTTATCAGCTTATCTTTATTTTATCAACCGATGCTTAAGAAGGATTCTATGTGTACCCTACAAAGACCCCATAACAAATGAAAACATTCGAAATAGGAAAACAATGGCGATTTGGTGCCACGATGACACGCTGACAACAAAGTTAAACTGTATGGCCATATCATGAGGTCATAAGGCTCGCAAGAACCTTACAAAAGGGAACAGTACCAGGAAAAAGAAGAGGAGGAAGACAAAGAACGCGATGGGAGGACAACATGAAAGAATGGTCGGGCCTATACTTGAAAGAGAAAGATTTTCTAGTCAAGGCGAATGACAGAGAAAAATGGAGAAAGATGGTTGACTGATCATGTGTGGTGCCCCAACGGTCCAACAGACCAAGGTATAAAGATGAAGGGGTGGTATCTATTCTTTAGTACCTATCACAAGATGTACTAATAAATGTGCCGACTATATCAAGTCTATTTAGTCGGCCATCTTGCCCAACAAGTTTGTCAAATACTGTTACGACATCCACGACTTGACCTAGATCTACTTGTGAAGGGCTCATTAGCCGCCATCTCCGTGAGTGACAACATCATTGGCTCCCCTGGATCCTCTACCCCTTTCTCCATGACACCCCTAAACGCCGTCCAAAGCTTAGCCCTCGTCTTCATGATTGACAATTGTTGCTGGCAAGGTTAAGATAAACAGGGGCGTCAACTCCCACTAGAACTGATCTGTTGACGGAAAATTTAAAAAAAAGAAGAATTTATTGAATAAAGAAATAAAAAAAGCCGTTAACTCTAAAAAGATCTTAAAAGATCAATTCGGCTAATGAAGTGATCAATCTCTGAACAGATTTCATTTTCTAAACAAAGAAATTTTGACGCGAGTTTAGCAATGTTTCAATCAGGTTGTCGCCCTAAAAACTTTCAATCTGTGCAGAGATTGTTTTCACTTGTTTAACTATCTGAATGTGTATTTTAGAAATCGGACATTTGAGTATTATTTGTGACTTTGTTTTTAAAGATATAATCGTACGCTTATATATGGAAACATATAAACAGATATTCACACACACACACACACACACTTACATCCACACACATTCACTCACACCAAACGCAATAACACATACACCCCCAACATAAACATACACCTTTATAGAAGCCTACACAATTCCACAAACCCTTGCACACACTCACACTCCTACAAAGTTGAATTACTAAAGTGAAATGGCGTCACAGTTCTGGTATTTCTAACATTTTGATGACACGCTTCTGTTCCACTACCGAGGAAGCTCTAAATGCAGTAACGAAAAATGTCTGGTTCCTCTACCAACAAAGCCAATGCCCCACCTTAACCTGGTTATATGTGGACGGGAATGTCTATCAATAATAGTGCTCCACAGTCACATGGAAATAAGTTCTACGAGGTCAACCAGAGTACACCTGAAGGACAACTGGTAATCCACACCAATTGTAAGTACACACAATTAGACTTAACATGAAGCTTAACATTTATTGACTGATGGACTTTCGTCTCCTCTATTTATATGTTTTCAAACCGAAATTGATGTGTAGATAAACGTCATGCAGTGGCGTAGCAAGATATCCGTGGGCCCGGGTTCAAGAATATCTTGGTGGGCCCCCTCCTCCAAATAAAACGAATGTAGTGTGTGACAGAAAAACTTAGTAATCTGAATGCATGGGTACATTCACCAAAAGACATTCCAATACTTTCTGCTTTATGTACGTAACGCTGACTGCGCTTACAATTTTATACTCGACAATAAGCAGAACAATTGTATCGAATGTTTCTAATTTCCCTCAAAGTGCTGCAGCTTCCAGGCGTTCTTTTTCTTTTGAAGAACACAAAGTAGTTTGAGTAATCAACTTTAGTCAATCAAAATATATGAATCTCATTTTCTTAGAGCATTCCTTGATGACCACCTTGTATGCAAAAGTATTTGAGTGTAATGTAAACCATGCTCTCCCTATGGGATTCAAGACGCGCCCATCTTGAGAAGCACCAACATAGCTTTAGCCTAGCAGTTTATTTAAGGATAAATAGGGATTATTCATTACTTGGAGCATTTGTTCAGCCATTGATGCAAACGTCTGATTCTCACAAAAACGAAAATCTAGAAATAACTCTCTTTTTGGGGGGTATTCCATCATCGGAGACTACACAAGTTTTGTTTTTAAATCATGCTAATTTTATCAACAATGAAAGAGAAAAATGGTGAGGATTGGACCTCGGGATTTTTGCCAGAACTGCATCGCCCAACGCGTCTATTTCTCGCCCAACACGTCTATTTCTCGCCCAACACGTCTATTTCTCTATTTCTCGCCCAACACGTCTATTTCTCGCCCAACACGTCTATTTCTCGCCCAACACGTCTATTTCTCGTCCAACACGTCTATTTTTCACCCAACACGTCTATTTCTCCCCCAACAGGTCTATTTCTCGCCCAACAGGTCTATTTCTCGCCCAACAGGTCTATTTCTCCCCCAACAGGTCTATTTCTCGCCCAACAGGTCTATTTATCGCCAAACAGGTCTATTTATCGCCCAACACGTCTATTTCTCCCCCAACAAGTCTATTTCTCGCCCAACAGGTCTATTTCTCGCCCAACAGGTCTATTTATCGCCCAACAGGTCTATTTCTCCCCCAACAGGTCTATTTCTCCCCCAACAGGTCTATTTATCGCCAAACAGGTCTATTTCTCGCCCAACAGGTCTGTTTCTCCCCAACAGGTCTATTTATCGCCAAACAGGTCTATTTCTCGCCCAACAGGTCTATTTCTCGTCCAACAGGTCTATTTCTCGTCCAATAGGTCTATTTTTCGTCCAACAGGTCTATTATCTCGTTTTGAATCTGTGCACTTTGTTTTCCTGTCAAATTTCAATATTTATAACAATTTCAAATAAAGCCTGGTCAGAGTTTTTGTATAAATATGATGGTGTTAACTTTCTTTAAGAACTATGAACCAAAGACACTATTCCATGATTAATTTGGACATCTCTCTATCTTCTAGATCTTTGTTATAAGGATGCTCCCCAATTTGGTTTCGCCATTCATTGTAACAGAACAAACATATTCAACCTTAACAAGACATATGAAACATAGCCTTACATAGGCCACAATGGTGTTTAGTTTGCTTACTAAATATTTAATGTTATTTATTTATATATTTTTAAATTTCATCTCCTTTTTTTTATTCTTTTCTAATGATTACATCACATTGTTTTACACAATACAAAGACAACAAAAACAAAATGTGATGAAGACCTCCAAGTTTGTCCCAAATGAGTGTTTGACACTACTTCAAAGTATCTACCTCTTTGGCTCGGATACAAGCTATTTAGTATCACAACTGTTGAGACAGTTTGTTACTTATTGAACAGTTGAAAGTCAGTTAAAATACCTGACTTGGTTTAAATTTATAATAATAATAAGGCTAGTGTTCGAGTCCGAAGACTGGTGAGGAATGCGGTATTTCCCGTGGCTGCGCAGTCCCAGCTGTGACCTACATATCTTGCCACATCCAGGGCAAGCATAGCCATTGTCCGCAGATGGTCGATTTAGATTTTCTTTTCGCCTTCTGCGTTTGTCCTCGGCAGCAGATTTTTTTTTTTGGTCTCAAATGTGTATCCCGCGGCCTTCGTGAGTGACCTCCAGCTCCCTCGTTCTGGGGCTGCATGCAACCAGGTGCTCTCTTCTATGTCAGCCAAGGAAAGTTGACGCCTAAGCTGGACTTTGAAGCGTTTCCGTGGGGCGCCTCTGTTACGTCGAACACCTTTTAGCTCACTAAAAGGGACTGCCTTTGGCATACGTTCGTCTCCCATACGGGATACGTGCCCTACCCAGCGTAACTGTCGGACCAAAAGAAGTCCCTCTATACTGTCCATACCGGTGTTGGCAAGGACATCGCTGTTTGTAGTGCAGTCTTGCCACCGTATGTCCATGATGGAGCGCAAGCATCTTTGGTGGAAGCGCTCAAGAAGTCTTAGTTGTTTTCTGTATAGTGTCCATGTCTCAGAGCCATACTGAAGGGTTGAGAGAACCACCGCCTGGTAGACACTGATGTTTAAAGTATAGCGATGGTTTAAATGACATCATTTATCAAATAAAATAAAATTTAATGTAACACATTTTAAATACAAAGAAATAAAAAAAAACAGATTAAGCTTTGAAAAAATTGAATAATTAAGCAGATGTGTCGAAATTTTAATTCCTGAACATCAGGACTTTAGTGTCATCCGTAAGTTCTCACGTGGGCCCCATATAGTCAAGAGTCATGGGCCCAAGTGCAATGAACCCCTTTGCGCCATTGTTGCTACTCATTCGGCTGTGGACCCCTAATGGTCATGGGCCCGGCTTCATTAAACCCCTTTGCGCCATGGATGCAACGCCACTGACTTCATGTTTACACTATTTGGACACTCTGACGTTTACAACACGTAACAATAAAATATAAAGATGTAAAAAATGAAAATAAACTGCACCAAGTGATAATGTTTGGTACACAACAATTCAATCATATTCAGTGACAAAAAAAAAGTATCATGGCTATTATGCTCTCTCTAAATAATTTTACATTAATTGTGTCTTAAATAGAGAACGTCTGGATACAATAGTCTATAAAAATGCTTTTGACGTGGAAGTCATCAATAAAGGTTGAAAAGAGACTAAATGTGGCTCAATAGCGATGCCAGAGAAGGATCCTAGGAATACAAAAAATGTTTCGGATGTTCCTTCAGAGTTGAAGATAATCTACTTCCTAGTCCAATCCTCCCGCAGGACGACGGGCAGGGTATGAGTCCGGGACAATCCAGAAGTCCAAACGACCGTCCAGCGCGCTTACCACCGAGATCATGTCAACAACAGAAAAGTCCTTGCACAGGAACTTGTCCCCTGATTGAAATGATGACCAAATGTCGTATCAGATTCACGGACATAGACAAGACGGAACATGTTGAGCAAATGTCGTATCAGATTCACGGACATAGACAAGACGGAACATGTTGAGCAAATGTCGTATCAGATTCACGGACATAGACAAGACGGAACATGTTGACCAAATGTCGTATCAGATTCACGGACATAGACAAGACGGAACATGTTGACCAAATGTCGTATCAGATTCACGGACATAGACAAGACGGAACATGTTGACCAAATGTCGTATCAGATTCACGGACATAGACAAGACGGAACATGTTGACCAAATGTCGTATCAGATTCACGGACATAGACAAGACGGAACATGTTGAGCAAATGTCGTATCAGATTCACGGACATAGACAAGACGGAACATGTTGACCAAAGCCAGACAGAACATGGAAGCCGAAAAGAGGAAAGCGAGAACAAAGCCGTCCACGTATAAAATGGCGTCGCACCTTCTTAGAAGACCTACTACCCGTGGACACCAGCTGGGAATAGGCTGTGGAAGACGCCTATAACCGATCTCCATGTAATGAGCTATAGAAAGAAATCTTCAATGGGACATTTGAATATAAAAATGTTTTTTATTTTGGGATTTTCAAAACTAAAAGTTAATCACAGTCATCTGCTCTTTGTTTACCCTTGTTTTTTTTTTTTTTTGTTTTTTTACTTTTCGTTCTTTAAGCAATACAAAAAATCAGTAATAGAAAAAAAAAGATGAGAAAGTGATGTGAAGAAATGGGGTGCCGTTATTATGGAACCTAAAGAAAAACGTCAGAAAATGAAACGATGAAGATTTGGAGAGATTCGATAAAATAAAACAATCTTATGGACGCCATATTCAAAGTTTACTGTTTCCAACCGAATCCATGACTTTGTTCTACACGCCGAAAGAACTGTGATTCTACAGAGCTGAAAAGTACATCAACACAATGACTTGATGGTCTATTGTTACTAATACTTACGTACAACAGAGACACCATAAAGCTTCTTATTAGTGGATCTAACTCCTTTAATAGTCTCCCCTGACATTCTCAAACATACCGAGAGAAAGACACACACCTTGCAATAGACAAACAAAATAATTTTTTTTTTCTAAAAACGAAAGCTTATCTAAGGGGAAGTAACCGCTAATTACTACCATTTATCTTAAAATTAAAGAGTTCCTTACTGTTATATAAAACGAAATTAATTAATTAGTACTAAATGATTAGCTAACTGGTTACTTTTTTTTTTGATTCGTGTCTTGTTATGACTCTATGAAAACTTGATCCGGAAACGGGAAGTGGGAGTTAATAACGTGCCAAAAGGGGACAAAATCCATATATAAATTCATATCTCTCATTAAGTAGCATATATTGCCCTTATTTCAGAATCAAACAAAATAATTAACCACCAACAATTAATTAATTAATTGGACATAATGGAAAAAAAAACTAATTTTTACCATGCTGACGTACAAAAAGACAGACAGAGTGAGTTGAAATAAGCTTTGTAAAAAGTTTGTCTTGATCTGGAACTAGTGAAGTGTGTCATGAATTAATACCAAACAATAAAACCACAACATTAGCAAATCACACCTTGCATTCCGGTCTGGCAGCCATCTTGTTGATAATGACGTACTGCGTTATGTATATCGTCTGCTAACAATGATGGTAATCAGCAGCAGAAGGATCCAGACGGGAAACTCACATCCCGATTTACCACCAAGACATCCGAGCTACGCAGGGAGCAGTTAACCGCTTAACAGGTGGCGCAAACACGTTCTGCCGAGGTATCTCAGCGTTAAGATGACAGATTGTGTGGTTAATTACAAAATATAGGTCATATTTTCTTCTTGACTGCCATTAAAGCTGGATATCCGTTTCCGTGAGTCCGTCGTGCTGACAGCAGATAATGTTACGTCTGCGCATGCGTCTCTGGATGACTGTTTGAAAGTCCTGGAGATCATAATGAGACCATAATGTCTGCGTAGATATTTATAACTTTAAGTAACTAAGCAACAGTAAACAAATACTGAAGCTGAATCCCAGAGGTCTGACATTTATAAGATTTAGACTGAAGGTTTGGAAAACGCCTCAACCTGGCGTCCAAGTAAAAACTTTCTTTACCTAAGGCGAATATTCCAATAGAGAAGCAAAATAAAACCCCGTAAGGCTGTTCAATGCACTGACGGGGATGGAAGCCTCCTCAATCACCAAGATCACCATGGAAGGGAGCCTCAACAACATGTCCACGAACTGTTTCTCAAGAGGACGTTTTCTCTCTGGCGGACACTCGCACGGCTGGTGTGTTATAGTGAAGAAAAATAAGAGCCTCAAAAATTTTGTATCAAGTTTGAGTACACAAGAGTTTGTCAGGAACCTCAATCCAAACGAGGGCTTCAACAACAAATGGTTCAATCAAAGAGTGGCTCACAGAATAGGTTTTCATTTTGTTGCGTATGTAACACCATGATCCCTTTTTTAAGACTAAACTTGCCCACGGATCCCAAAGTGAGAGCACTACATAAATGCATAGAATATAAATAAATAAAATGTAAAAAAACAACAACATTGTGTTGAAGGAATGTTTAGTGAAAAAAATCAAACTTTTGTTTAAATTTTTTAAAAATAAAACAACAACGAAAGACTTGAATGAGCTTGATGACATTTTAAAGTGTATTTATGTTCCTCATATCCCACACACAAGAAGAATTACAAAGGCTTGTGAATGCTCTGGCCAGCTGCTTGTCAAGAGTTTAGACTTACAATAAGCCTCTCTAATACCGATATACTGGCACAAGACGTCGCAGAAATACCAGCGATTGGAAATCACATACTTTCGGTGGTGCAGGAATTCACATACTTGGGAACAACAATAGCCAGCCACCAAGACACAAAGCTGACCAAAAAAAATAGGAAAGACTTCTGCAGCAATGGCAAACTCTTCCCTTGCGTGTGGGAAAATACCAAATTGACCACTGCAACCAAAATCTTTATCTACAATGCCTGCGTTCTGAGCACACTTCTTTATCGCAGTGAGAGCTGAGCAAATTACATTCGTCAAGAACACAGATAAAACAGCTTCCACTTACGCTGCCTGCGACGCACAATGTGCATCTCCTGATAGGATCATGTCTCCAACCAGGACGTTTTGAAATGGGCCAATATGAACAGCATCTATGATCTTTTTACAGAGAAAACTACGCTGGCTGGGACATGTCACTCGCATGTCAGATGGAAGAACCCATAAAGACATCATATAAGCTGAATTTGCAGAGGGAGTCAGACCCAAAGGCTGCTCAAGACTGACCTACAGAGTTGTCTGCAAGCGAGACATGAGAGCCACTGGCATCGACCAAAGTATGTGGGAGGAGATAGCCCAAGACCGGACAGCATGGAGAGAGACTGTACGTGCTGGTACGAACTTTGTCGAGTGCAAAAGAAACGAAGCTGCATCAGTCAAGAGAAAGAAAAATAAAACTGTCCTGTCAGCTAGCCCTAGGACAGATGTATATACATGCACGAGCTTTGGCAAACTCTGCCGCTCCAGAATTGGCTTGATCAGTCCCTTCAGATTCTCCTCCGTCTCAAGACGGAACCAAAACCAGTGACTCATCTGGGTGCATCCATTGTCTCCCGAGACAGAAGGAGTTATACATGTTCCTCACAATGTTTGTAAGTACATCCGCAGATCTCCGCGAGCACAAATTTCAAGTCGACTTCTGTTTATTTCTGATGAGGTTCATAAAGGTAAGGAATTCACGTCCTACCAAATAGAAAGACAGGAAAGCAGACAATTACCCATAATTCAGGAGTTCATTTGGAATGTGTTTTTTTTTTTTGTTACCAGAATGTGTGGTCTCCTTGATAACAAGGCCGGCTTTAGGCCGATTTCACCGATTGATCCTAATTGGTCCCCGCGCCTGGAAAGGAGCCAGCCATTGACATTTAGCATCTCACTGTCAGTCACGGCTTTTGTCGAATACTTTCCACGATGTAGGACTTAAAGGGTTAGACTATTTAGTGCATCATACGATTGGCGTAGCTTTAAATAAACACTGGCGCCTCTTGCAATTCAGTTGCTTCCTGTGCATGTTGTATAATAAATGTTGATATAATGATCCAATTAATAGTAAATAGTTGTTAGTGTAAACACAATAGTAGAGCGGCCTCGCAAGTGAGCATTCATTAAATTGGGCATCGCAATTCGTAAGGCTGGCCCTGCTTGTTGAAACATTAGATTAAGTTCCTCGTTTGTGAATATTTCAGTAAGCTGCTCCTGTATTAGTATGGATTCATCTGTGATTGGGGTCTGAGTTTGTCCACGCGCAAAAGAGTTCAATACCCTGTCGGTAATATCCAAGTGAGGAATGCTTTCAAATCTTTGGTTTAGGTCGCCATAGAATAGTTTGTAATAGACATTAAACAGTAGTAAAGGACGCGTTGATTACAATCAAGTTATTAGATCGAATAAACTGGCTATAAGCGAACAAGTTATTTTAATTGTATAGAATAATCTTTCTGCGGGCCCCCTCTGGTCGTCTTGAGGACCCCTGGTTGTGCGCAAACCACAGTTTGATAATCAATGTGATAACTAACTCATAACAGCATGAATATTTGTGTACGTTTCAGAATAACATTCATCTGTGTGATAGAATAATCATACACAATAGTGTGTGTGTGACAGAATAATCATACACAATAGTGTGTGTGTGTGACAGAATAATCATACACAATAGTGTGTGTGTGTGACAGAATAATCATACACAATAGTGTGTGTGTGTGTGTGACAGAATAATCATACACAATAGTGTGTGTGTGACAGAATAATCATACACAATAGTGTGTGTGTGACAGAATAATCGTACACAATAGTGTGTGTGACAGAATAATCATACACAATAGTGTGTGTGACAGAATAATCATACACAATAGTGTGTGTGACAGAATAATCATACACAATAGTGTGTGTGTGGATGTAGTTCCCTCGTTTTTATTTCTACTACCCATATGTCGAGATAGATCAGACACATCTCTGAGAGATAGCCCCCCCCCCCCCGTGATTTCAAGTGCATGTCTGTAACCTAGTTGTATATGTCAATAAATAACATGCACCATCGCCGCTAGATTTACTGTCTTATCAATAGAAATAAATACAGGACATACACAATCTCTCTCTCTCTCTCTGTTTATTTATTTATTGTGTCAAAGTCTGAAGTCGTTTACAAATCATTCATTATGTGGATTTGGTGAATAATTGCAAACTATTTGGGTCAGGTTTTGAATATAAATTATCTCAATATCTGGGTCAGGTTCAGCGTATTCGATTAGGGAGCGAAAAAGGGGGGGGGGTATATTTAAAAGGAAGAAGAAAAGATCAACACAGATGACGTCTTGCGTTTGTTTAATCATTGCAACTCTCTGACCTCACTCCTAGCAACCCACCCCCCCCCTCCCGACCTATAAAAAATACTTAACAGTAAAATGAGGTCAAATTATAGGTTTAAAGATGAGGATAGAACATTACTTGTATGATGATAGATATTTATGACACAGCTTATATCAAGGCATTCTGTCTGTCTGTCTGTCTGTCTGTCACAGATATTGAACACGTTATTTCTACCACATGACGTTGAAACGTTACAAACTTATTTCTTGTACAACTCAAAACATGCATCAATATAGGGAATAGCTAATCAGTCAACTAATTACTGGTAATTTTTTTTATAACAACAAGGAAAATTAATCCTTCAGTATTAAGAGATGTGGCTAAATATGTGTGAGTTTTTCCCCGTTAAATTATGATACACATTATTTCTCCTACAACAATTCTCGGACAACTTTGGACACACTAATTTATTGTCCCTAAAATAACATGAATTAATTCAAGAAATTAACCAATGAGTCAATTCATTATGTTTTGTTTAATATCGGAAAAAGGAAATACAACTCCTCATTATTGACAGCTATAGATGTAAATGGACACTTTTTTCCACTTAGATAAGCTTTGAGGTTGTTGTTTTATTTAAACATATTTATATTTTGCGTGCTCATTATTTTTTTTACAATTTTACATCCTCTCATTTTTTTACTCTAACAGTTACATCTTTCTTTGTGTCTCTTCCCTCCCACCTCTTTAACTCTGACTTCTCTTTTATACCTTTACCCCCCCCCCCCAACCAAAGTTGGACTTTCCCTTCTTCCATATAAAGGGTGTGGGTGGGTAGGAGGGGCTCAAAGATCGTTGTTTAAAAATAAATCAAGTTGATGTAATCCTGGTGCTCCTCCCTCTCCCCCTCTCTCTCTCCGTCTCTCTCTCTCTCTCTTTCTCTCATCTCAGCCTTGTGACCTCTGCCTTTTCAATATGAGAATAAATATTAGTTTAATCTATAGAGTGCAAACGTCGGACACAAAGGGGAGAGTATTCACAGAATAACAGACAAGTTATCTGCCGCTGACATGATAATATGAATTGAATGCTGACATCTAGATTGTAAGCCTGTTGCATTAGAATAATAGCACTTGAATAATGATCTTAAACATGTCTTTAAAAAAAATCAGGTCAAAGGTTGAACACGTCATGTAATGACTAGTGATGACGCGAAATCTGTTTAACATGCCTAATTTAAAAGATGTTATGCGCTTATGAATAAATATGTCAATATACATTAAAAAAAAAAAAGCGAAATCCTTGCCCATCGGACTCATTTATCACTAGATCATCCACTTTGAGGATCAAAGATTGTCACTCTCTACACAGTTATTTCTTATTATACACTTACTTTCTTACACGTTTCAATTTAAAAAATAGACCAAAATGACCGAAATATAGTAAAATAGACCAAAAGTTACATTTCCCAAGTCGATGTTTTATTCCTAGCTTCCATAGGTTTAAATTTATATTATATTTGGGCTCTGCGATGGTGGTAAAATAAATAAAATTTTGTTCAAATTATCAATACATTTGTAATATATATATTATAAATATATCTAGATCTGGGCTCTATTTAGTCCTATTTAGACTGTCAATTGTAGGCCCCTATGATGTCAAAATTACGCGCTATAAAAGTAATTCGTTATTTTTGAAACTTATAACTAAAACGAAGTTTGTATCAAAATTCTTTTTTAAAAACAACATTTAAATCAGTATTCTATTTAATGAGTTAGTTAATAAATGGAAAATATATTTTATAATGATCCATTGACACTTTTACCATTGTGACCTTAGATGCAAATTTTTGTACCAATGCACGAATCTATGAATGAAGCTTGATTTATTAATGAATAAGTCCATGACCTTTTAAAAAGAGTTAGCTCCCCTAAAGTTTTTCATTGAAAAGTGGTGTAATTTTTTGAAAAATCTGCTTGCATATATAATTTTAAAAAATTAGATGGTTCACTTTCGGAAAAGAAAAAAGTAGCCGTTGCATCAGAACTTTGAAAGATCTAAAATAACATGATGTCCGATTTTCATTTCTTTTTCTAGTTTCTGAGATCTAAACCGGACGGACGGAAGGACAGACGGCGGACAGACAGGCCACACAAAACTAATAGCGTCTTTTCCCCTTTCGAGGGCCGCTAAAAACATCTTTGCTCAAGCCGGGTATTGAACTCATACGTCAGCCCCGTCAGCTAAATGTCCCAACGCCGTTAGCCACTGAGCTATATCTACCATTGTGTAAATGAATTAGTATTTATTGGTACTTTTATTATATAGACATCTAGAACTAGATTTATATCTACCTAAACTTCTGATTTAGAAATCTTAAGATCTAGTCTATATGTAATCTAAATTAGAATTATGCAAAATTATAAGCCAAGCTAAGATAATCAGTGAATAAACTGAAAGCAACATTCCATTTTTTATAAACAACTCAATTATCGGTACACTACGCTGACTACGTCATATTTTATAGTCAAACTTATTTTTATTTGTTTATTTTTGTTGAAAAGTTATAACAGTCAAACCAGAATTACTCCAGTGTGGCCAACGCGCTAGAAATTCTTATCTTAAATCAACTTTTAAAATTTTCGGAAAATCGTTGGAGGCGTTTCTCGAGTTCCGTGTCAAACGTCCGCCCTCCATGAAGTTGTGACTTGAATAGAGGTATTGTAAAAAGATCTAGAACTGATGATAAGCCAAGGAAATCTTTTGTGTGTATATAAAGGGGAGAAAGACAAAATGGAGTCCTAATGGCACAGTTCATATGAAGAGAGAAAGAATAAAACCAAATATTCTATTTGTTTTTGCTTAAACTAACAGGTCCACACCAAAACATAAAGAGTTGATGTGTAATGGATGAAGACCAAATGGATGAAGACCAAATGGATGAAGACCAAATGGATAAAGACCAAATGGATGAAGACCAAATGGATGAAGACCAAATGGATGAAGACCAAATGGATAAAGACCAAATGGATGAAGACCAAATGGATGAAGACCAAATGGATAAAGACCAAATGGATGAAGACCAAATGGATGAAGACCAAATGGATGAAGACCAAATGGATGAAGACCAAATGGATGAAGACCAAATTGTCAAAAAGGTCGTAATGAGAGGAACAAACAGTTGAGTCTCAGGGCAACTGAAGTATATGTTTGGGGTCGAAAGTAGGTATGTGCGGTGTTGTATATGAGATGGTGCATGTGAGGAGTTGTGGGGCTTAGCTAATTAGCTAATAATTCTTTTCCCAACAATAAACAGCAACTGTCAAATTTCTAGTAAAATTGTTAAAGCTGTTTTCGAGATCTATGTTTTTTTTTCCATCCTCCCAGAAGTTTCCACGAAGACACGAGATGAATAGAGGTATTGTAAAAACACTTGCTGAAAATAAAAAGTTTATCTCATGAGAAGAACTCCAGATTTACAGCAATATATCTAACTACCGTAATATGTATTGCCCTTTTTATATCAAACATAATTAATTAATTATAGTAATTAAATAACTAATTGTGTTTTTTTTTTGTTATTGATTCCTGTTTTGTCAGGAACAGTAAATAATTTTGCAAGATTTCAACTTGATATGAGAATGGGAAGTGGGAGAGAAAACGTTTTCAAAATTTGTACCAGACAGACAGACAGAGTGAGTTCATATAAACAATTCCTACAAGAAATGACAGCTCCCCAAGAAATTCTTCCCATGGTTTAGCACTTGCCTATTATATCTTGTTTAAAAAAAAAGGTTATTTATATTCATGTATATTATTTCAAACATTAGTGTACCGAAATACGCATTCGATAGAAAAAAAAAAGTAGAATTTTGTATTTTAAACATTTAATCCTGTTTAAAATTTTTAACATACCAATTTAGCTTTTTAAACTATAAACATGTTAAAGTGCCACTGAATTGAGCTGACTTTCAAGGTACTTCCTTTAAATAAGAACCCGAGAACTTCAACTATAAAGTTCAATTATTAAATCTTGTAGTTTCAACTGATATATAAATGTTTTGTTTGTGCAACCAAGTTGTTCTACCACTTTTTTTGGATTTAGGAAAAAACTTGAAAGAACGTCGCTAGATACGTCACAGGCTATTGAACAAGCGACATTTGTCAATTTAGTTTTCAGAACTTGAGGCATAGTGAAGCAGGTACTCTTTTATAAAGTTAGAAGGTTGAGTGGAACTTGAAATAGCTGTTCTTGTATGATATATAATAGTGATTAGATATGGTAGCACTCATTATGAATAGACGTTGGTTTCCATAGAACTAATAAGCCTTGTGAAGACAGTTAAGCGACAGTTATAGAGAAACCTAACGAAATGCACGCTTAAATAACAGTTTCATTTAAGAAAGAGAGAGATGGAGAGTGTGAGGGTGGAAGAGAAAAAGAAAGAGAGCGAGAAAGAGGGAGAGGAGAAGGAAAACAAAAAACAAAAAATTGAGGAAAACAGAGAAAGAGAGAAATAGAGGAAGGGGAAGTTAGAGAAATAATCAAGTCAAGGGAGAAATTCAGAGGAAAAGGAAAGAGCGAAAAAAAAAGAGATGAGAGAGAGAGAGAGAGAGAGAGAGAGAGAAGGTCGAAAGAGTAAGAAGAAAGAGAGAGATACAGACAGACAAAAAAGAGTAAAAGAAAAAAGAGAGTGAGAGAGAGGCAGTATGGGTAAGAAAGTTTGACATGTATAGACTAACCATTTCGTTTACCGTTGTCTTGTAGACTTCTAGATGTAAGAACTGTTGAAAGAAATGTATTTTTATTGCTACTTCAACAAAATAAGCTGTTTTTTTTTTATTCATATCAGTCTATTTATAAATGAATTTTTAAAATATCGAATTAGTTTTTTTGAACACGTTTTTTTTTTCCTTTTCGTCCAAGAGAAATAACTCTCACCAACTTAGACGTAAATGAGCGGCAACAAACAAGACAGATCGTCTGCTGGGATTGTTTCCGGTCTGACTTGAAGGCGGCCATAAAGTGTGAGCGCGGGATAAAGATTTCTTGTTCGGCCTCATTGAATTTGTCACTCCTCAGTGGGGGCCAGATTGACGAGGGCGTTACATAAGGAGAAGTTAACTGCAACACGTGGGGTGCACAATTAGCTCCCCAATCACCTCTCCGACCGATTCCATGACCTTGGAGATGCCCACTTTTCGTTGACCTCCTCCCCCGCCCCTCCTAAACAAAGATGTGAAGCTCTACCCTCTGTCTCAAATTGAACTATCATCCATCTTGAAATGCAGACCCACAGAGTTTCCCTTGGCATTGCAGCGATTTCGGCCAACCTTCAAAACAATAAATAACGTTTTACAGCCCCCATCCCGGTAGCAAAGTCTACAGTTTGTAAAGGTAGCAGACGAATTGGGAGGATGTATCCTTGACCTTGACTTAAGGTTCTCATCTCAAGAATTTCGGATCCTTACACTCGACACTGAAGGCAGCTACATGATATGAAAAAGTAAAAAAAAACAACAACCAATCTCTTTCTATAGTCATGTCCTCTTTATAACCTTTTTTCTCTTTCTGTCTCTCTATCTGTCTGTCTCTCTCTCTCTCTCTGTTTTGAGATCCGTGTTCAGGTTCCATGTTCCATGAAGTTCTGACCTGTTTTGAAGTATTGTAAAAAAAAAAAAAGGTCGTTAATTGAATAAACTTGCTAAAAATCTTAACCCAGAATAATTAACATGAAGCGTTTTTTTCTCTCATTTTACACAGGTGACAAAAATAAACTACTTGTCAGTGAAAACTTATGTAGCATTCTCAAATTGAAGCTAAAGTGGGATTAGCACATAAATAATGGGATCTTTTGAAAGATTCTCAGTTTGTGCTAGACACGTGGCTGCAGTCTTGGGATCTGCGTTTTTTTTAATCTATCTATCTATCTATCTATCTATCTATCTATCTATCTATCTATCTATCTATCTATCTATCTATCTATCTATCTATCTATCTATCTATCTATCTATCTGTTCGTTGGTTTGTTTGTCTGTCTGTCTGTCTGTCTATGAAATTCTATAAAATTGTGTAACAATTATAGCTGAAAAAGTTAAGAATTAAATGAACAACAGGCCTCACCGATCCCACACATATACCAACACATTTGTGATTCACGAGACACATTGAATGACTCCTATACAAGACACATTGAATGACTCCTATACAAGACACATTGAATGACTCCTATATAAGACACATTGAATGACTCCTACACAAGACACTATGAAATACTCCTATACAAGACACACCGATGGCAAAGACAGACAGACTATGATATTTTGACTGTTGGTTCTGACTTTCTAAGACTCAAATCTAAAATACAAAGCAATTAATAGGTGAAGCTTTTCTAGAAAATTACAAAAAAAAGTACTATGGCATGATTTCTTAAAAAAAAAAAAACACCCAACAAACTCTTTTATTTCAGAATTCCAATATTCTGTTGATTTATTTCTAATTAGACTTTCTCTTTAACTCTCTTCTTTCTCAGTATCTCTTCCCTTTCAATGTCTTTATCTATGTATCTCTTCTAGTGAACTGTCTTGGATCTATGTCTCTTGTAATGAACTGTCTTTGATCTATGTATAGCCTCTACTGAAAGGTCTTTGATCTATGTATCTCTTCTAGTGGACTGTCTTGGATATATGTGTATTTTCTACTGAAAGGTCTTTGATCTATGTATCTCTTCTAGTGGACTGTCTTGGATATATGTGTATTTTCTACTGAAATGTCTTTGATCTATGTATCTCTTCTATATGTGTATTTTCTACTGAAATGTTTTTGATCTATGTATCTCTTCTAGTGGACTGTCTTGGATATATGTGTATTTTCTACTGAAATGTTTTTGATCTATGTATCTCTTCTAGTGGACTGTCTTGGATATATGTGTATTTTCTACTGAAATGTTTTTGATCTATGTATCTCTTCTAGTGGACTGTCTTGGATATATGTGTATTTTCTACTGAAATGTTTTTGATCTATGTATCTCTTCTAGTGGACTGTCTTGGATATATGTGTATTTTCTACTGAAATGTTTTTGATCTATGTATCTCTTCTAGTGGACTGTCTTGGATATATGTGTATTTTCTACTGAAAGGTCTTTGATCTATGTATCTCTGTGACGAACCGTTTTAGCTCACTCAAGATATCACTCAGGTCTAAGCATTTAATTAATTTATTTACTCGCTATTAATCATCAATTTTATTAATTTAGCCAATCAAGCGCTAAAAACACAATCCCCACCCCTCCAATCCAACCCCACCCCATTGGCATCGATGTCACATGTTACTATCCCCGCCTTGACACGTGTCACACTAGACCCTTGACAAGAGTACACTCCCTCCATCTATCGTGGCAAACATCCGTTGACCCCCCCCCCCCCTTCCGGGAGCGGCTGGTCACTTCAAAGTGCCCATTCAACTCAACGCCTCGGGCAACGCTGTTCGTCTGGCACTAGCCTTTATCAAGGTATAATCTCCATTGATGTACCCAGCTCTGATAATCTCCCCTTCATAATCCACCTGACCACCTGGGCTGATTTCCTGGGCTTTCAACTCGCGCCCTCGCGCAATGTCTATCTCCCGGAAACTCTCGTCACGGTCAAGCGTGGACCCCTTTTGTCAAAGACGTCAAATAGTCTAGACCACCTTTGCACCTATCTCCCGCCACTCACCCCCCCCTTTCTATCCACGTGTATATGGACAAACTTCGTCGTCCGATCTCATTCACGCTGGAGAGCCCACAGGGAGCACATCTATCTCTTGCTTGAGCTCTAGACTATTTTCATTCCCTTATTTCACTTTGGATTGGTGCTTTTATCTATAGGCTACATCCGCCTGAAATCTTAGCAACCTAAAGCTGATAGCAGATTTGCTGGCACCAGATCTGTAGACATCAGACCTACGCATCCTTCAAGAGTCCAAGTAACAACGCTAGCCACAGACTCGTCACTGGCTTAACTGATTGGTAGACGCAGCTTAGCTCTGCAACCATACAAGTTGGACTGCACACGGAGCCTGGATTGACTACGCCAGCCCACCAGCAGACAGCATCAGTATCAGCCACACCAGTCTCACCAGTGCAGCACCGGACCAAAAGCTAAGCAACCAGCCTAATGACACTCAGACCACTTGGTTCTAATATCTGATGATGATAGTCCTATATATGTAAATACGCTAGATCCCATACTAGCAACTGTACAGCGTTTCACCTTTCATTATCTTATTCTGTATAATAAACTGTACATAAGTTTACATCTAAATATAGTATTTGTTGCCTGCATTATAACGCTGTGCTCATAGTTTATATGTGCAAGTAAGGATTCTCAAACCATAAAAATCCCCTAGACACCCAAAACGGCCAAATCTTAATCCGACTTGTCACAATGGGGAGCCTCGTCCGGGATTTACCCAACTAATACTGCAAGCACAGCAGGCAACTCCCCAGTATTTTAACTATCATCATTGTTAGAGCACAAGACTAAAGAGTGTCATTCAGAGCTATTTTAATTTTCTAATTTTGTATTGCTGTAATTGTACTTCATTTACAGGTTCTTAAGCACCAAAACAAAGGTCAATACCACCTTTCCTGTAACTCTTAAGTAATTGCTTTCAGCAGCTCCATCATCGTCTCCACCTCTTACTCTACCTTCCGCCTTTCCCCTTCATCACCCACCCTCACTATCCTAGCACCCCTCACCACCATGGCCAGTGGCACACGCTCCAAAGCGGACTCTGACATGAAACAAATAATAGCTGAACTCAGAGAACTCGCGGCCTTTTTGTATGACGATGAGGCAAAGCAGAAAGAATTTGTGAGGGCAGAAATTGATAAGGAGATGGAAGAAAGAAGAAAGGAGAAGGAAAGGGAACATGAAATAGCTATGGAAAGAGAGAGAAGGGAAATAGAAGTAGCCATAGCCAAAGAGAAGGAAATACTAGAAATCAGAGATAGCTATAGGCCGCAGAGTTTGGAGCTGAACAACACATCCGCAAGACAAGACCAGGAAGCAGAGGAGAGTAAGACCATGGCTCATGTCCCAACTGGGTACACTGCCCAAACGGACACAGAAGTTACTGCTAAGGATGAAACATTCATGCCTGATACCCCTCCTCTCAACAATACCACATTGTCTACTCAGCCCGACCCTCCTGCTGAGTCTAATAGTCTCTGCGATGCCCCAATTCAGCCAATGCCCTCGAGCAAAACCCCACCTAAAAAAGCACCAATCCAACAACCAGCCACGCACGAAAACTGTAATCGCCCAGCATGTAAGCCTCGTCATAACCAGAACGAAGCCCACCGTGACTGTAACAACAGCACGCGTGGCAACAAACCTAACCAAGCCTACCATGACTGCAACAACAGCATGCGTAGCCGCAAATCTAACCGCAACCGCCAAAAGCAGCAGGCCCCACAGACCATTTCAGTAATGACCTCGGTCCTCAAACCCTCTGTGACTAATCAGCAAACACAGACTGATAGAACAGCGGGCGACCCATACGTCATATCAACACTGACTGTGGCCCCTGAACCCACTTCTCTTGGCCTAACGGAAACGGAAGTCCTACCGTTACTTCCTCAACCTGTCTCATCTCCCCCTGGGATTGAGACCATTCTGGTAAATGGGCGGTACGTCCGATCCTTATTTGACACAGGCTGTGCGGTAAGTTCAGTTATCTGCAAAGCACTGGTTGACCCAGCTGATCTCACAGATAGAACTGTGACGATTCAGTCCATTGACCGTGAGATCCCTCCAAAGGTTCTTCCTATTGCTAGGGTCCACGTAGAGTGCAGGTACGTACATGGTACCATTGAGGCAGTTGTCATGGAATCGCCAGTGTATGACTTCATTCTAGGCTCCAGGTACATACCTCTAGGAGTTGTCAATAAACCATACTTCTCTCTGCCCGTTGGTAGAACGACAAAGCAGAAAGGTGGCAGCAACCAGCCGGTTGGAAGCCCTTGTCACCACTCTAACAAATCCTTTACTGGCCCCTCAGCCAAGCTCAAGCCGCGCCACCCTGGCACTGACACTGCCGGGAAATCACGAGGTAAGCGTAATAACTACACTCGTGAAGGTCCGTTTAACTCCTGCTCCTCAGCAATCAAACCGCTCATCCCTGGCACTGGCACTGCTAGGAAGTCACGAGGTAAGCGAAATACCTACACTCGTGAGAGTCCTTGTAACTCCCGCTCTTCAGCTATCAAACCACTCATCCCTGGCACTGATCCTGCCAGGAAGTCACAGAGGAAAGTAAACTTTCACTCTCGTGAAAGTGGACCTCATCACGGCTCCACCCACACTTTAAGGCCACTCTTCCCTGACATTGACCGTGTCTGGAAAATTAGAGGTAAGCCGATAAATCGCACTCACGAAGAATCGCCTCACTATGGATTTAGAGATAAGCCCCGTCCAACATACGCGCATTGGGCCCTCCGCCATAACGTCCATCCCACTTACTGGTCTGCCCCAAGAAGGAGATGTACCCAATCCTATCCACCCGGCCTATTTCCCCAGGTTTCCAGAATTGCCCCTTCCACGTGGCAATCCGCCTGCGGACAGAACATAGGCGACAGCGGACCCTTAGGACGGACACCCCTCTGGACCTCGGCAACCTCTTAACTACTGGGAAAAATTTCTTAAATGCTGAGACCAACAGTAGACGAAACTTGAGTGATATCAACGTTAGCACTTTATAGATCTTTTAACAAAGACCTATCTTACGCAGGGAGGGTTGTGACGAACCGTTTTAGCTCACTCAAGATATCACTCAGGTCTAAGCATTTAATTAATTTATTTACTCGCTATTAATCATCAATTTTATTAATTTAGCCAATCAAGCGCTAAAAACACAATCCCCACCCCTCCAATCCAACCCCACCCCATTGGCATCGATGTCACATGTTACTATCCCCGCCTTGACACGTGTCACACTAGACCCTTGACAAGAGTACACTCCCTCCATCTATCGTGGCAAACATCCGTTGACCCCCCCCCCTTCCGGGAGCGGCTGGTCACTTCAAAGTGCCCATTCAACTCAACGCCTCGGGCAACGCTGTTCGTCTGGCACTAGCCTTTATCAAGGTATAATCTCCATTGATGTACCCAGCTCTGATAATCTCCCCTTCATAATCCACCTGACCACCTGGGCTGATTTCCTGGGCTTTCAACTCGCGCCCTCGCGCAATGTCTATCTCCCGGAAACTCTCGTCACGGTCAAGCGTGGACCCCTTTTGTCAAAGACGTCAAATAGTCTAGACCACCTTTGCACCTATCTCCCGCCACTCACCCCCCCCCCTTTCTATCCACGTGTATATGGACAAACTTCGTCGTCCGATCTCATTCACGCTGGAGAGCCCACAGGGAGCACATCTATCTCTTGCTTGAGCTCTAGACTATTTTCATTCCCTTATTTCACTTTGGATTGGTGCTTTTATCTATAGGCTACATCCGCCTGAAATCTTAGCAACCTAAAGCTGATAGCAGATTTGCTGGCACCAGATCTGTAGACATCAGACCTACGCATCCTTCAAGAGTCCAAGTAACAACGCTAGCCACAGACTCGTCACTGGCTTAACTGATTGGTAGACGCAGCTTAGCTCTGCAACCATACAAGTTGGACTGCACACGGAGCCTGGATTGACTACGCCAGCCCACCAGCAGACAGCATCAGTATCAGCCACACCAGTCTCACCAGTGCAGCACCGGACCAAAAGCTAAGCAACCAGCCTAATGACACTCAGACCACTTGGTTCTAATATCTGATGATGATAGTCCTATATATGTAAATACGCTAGATCCCATACTAGCAACTGTACAGCGTTTCACCTTTCATTATCTTATTCTGTATAATAAACTGTACATAAGTTTACATCTAAATATAGTATTTGTTGCCTGCATTATAACGCTGTGCTCATAGTTTATATGTGCAAGTAAGGATTCTCAAACCATAAAAATCCCCTAGACACCCAAAACGGCCAAATCTTAATCCGACTTGTCACAATCTCTTCTAGTGGACTGTCTTGGATATATGTGTATTTTCTACTGAAAGGTCTTTGATCTATGTATCTCTTCTAGTGGACTGTCTTGGATATATGTGTATTTTCTACTGAAAGGTCTTTGATCTATGTATCTCTTCTAGTGGACTGTCTTGGATATATGTGTATTTTCTACTGAAATGTCTTTGATCTATGTATTCATTCTAGTTAACTGTTTTTGGTGAATGTATCTCTTCTACTGAAATGTCTTTGATCTATGTATTCATTCTAGTTAACTGTTTTGGTGAATGTATCTCTTCTACTGAAATGTCTTTGATCTATGTATTCATTCTAGTTAACTGTTTTGGTGAATGTATCTCTTCTACTGAAATGTCTTTGATCTATTCATCTATTCTAGAGAACCAGTTTTGATCTATGTATCTATTTACTTTAACCCTCATGAATTTCTTTCTATATTTTTTTTTTAAATTCTCTTTACACTTTACCTGGCCAGTAAACCGCAAGGTAAGCAGGCTAGACTCGAATAACTGAGCGATTTTCTGATTGTTTGGAATCAGCAGAAGAATAAATCACGTGATAAATAAAAAGTTCTCGAAATTTTATGAGATGTCAAAGCAGCGAGAGCAAATGTCACTTTCTTTTTATTCGAAGCCGAAGCATGGAGCAGCTGAATGTCAGCTGACACAGGTAGAGCGTTGCGCCTTGACGTGACCAATAGCTGATGACTTCCTGGTTTACAGACTGGTCACGTGGTGCTATCTTTAAAAATATATCGCCAGATAACCATCTTTGAATTTCGTTCGCATTTGTTCTAGAAAATAAGTTGTCGAGGGGTTGTCTTTCTTTTCCTATGAAGATTTTGGTAGCTACAGAACTTATTAGGTAAAGCACATAGAGGCAGAACGGAATGTCGCGAGCTTGAATCTCAGTCTTGTCTGTAAAGTAGAAACTTTTGAAGAACATGAATTGCTGACAGGGATTACATTCACAATACTGCCAAAGATTTGAAAACACGAGGTTACACCAAGTCGAGGGATTATCATACAATACAGTCTTCATAACTAGGGATGTATCATACACACCAGTCTACACTAACGTAGTATTATCCTACAACATATCTATAGATAATCATACAACTCATCTACACGACTGAGGTTTTATTATTCAAAACAGTCAGTCTAGAATACCCCTTGTATTCCACGTATGAAGCATTTTTTGGGGGGCTTTATAAATCTCTCTCTCTCTCTCTCTCTCTCTCTCTCTATTAACTGTTGGCTCTGACTCTCTATTAAACAATATTTAAAATACAAAAGCAATATGTTCATTGATAGGCGAAGCTTTTCTAGAAAAAAATCACTAAAAATTACTATATAGAAGTACTGATTAAGTTGGAAAAAAATGTGATTCCGAGCAAACAAAATCAAATATTCGTCAGAGATCAGCATATGAGTAAGAACTCTTCATTCCGAAAGTTAAACATCTCACTGATGTGTCAAATATTTTGAGCTTGCACAAAGATGGCCTATAAACAAGTGCGGCAACTCTCGGAGATCAACTGATTTGTGCTTTATATGTTGGATGCTACTATTAAATACATACATCAAACTTGAGCATGTGTTGGAAAAAATTACAGGTGTTCTAAATATGGACGAGATATCAGCGGCGTATGTCTGAGTGGGCTCCTGAAATACAACCATGTGGGGCAGGTCTTGGGCTGTTACTTGCTATGTAAACATTTACCGAGCTGAACTTTGAGTACCTAAATATGTCGACTCTACTAGACGTACAGTTGGACAGGAGGTCGATGACTTCTGGGTTTCTTACAAATTTCAACTCAAAAGAAAAAGTTTAGTTGTTTTTTTTTTTTTTAAAGAAAGTCTTTAATTAATGGTTTGCTTTCCAATGTACAGGAGGCGCGGTGGCTAAGTGGTAAAGCTTGTCTTCCTAACTTAGGGTTCTCGGGTTCGAACCCAGGTGAGGACTTGGATTTTTAATTTTGGAATCTTTAGGGCGCTTCTATACCTGGGTACCTGGCATTAGTTGGGGAAAAAGTTAAGTCGATAGGTCGTTGAGCTGGCACCCTCGTTAACAAATGACCTTAACATCATCTGCCCTATAAATCTCAAGGTCTGAAATATGGAGGGGATTACTTTATAAAATTCGTGTTGGTATATGTGTGACGGTGTCATAACATTTTATATATGTGTGATTGTGTCATTGGGGGTATACTGGTAACTCTGGTATAGGATTGTTTTAAAGCACGTTCTAAGTCTAGCGTAGGACTGACAGCATGATAGTGTGTATGTGTTATCCGATGTAGTGATTCCCTACAACCACTTAAAGGAAGTGTGGCTTAGTGGCAAATAACCAGTTGGCTCCCTAACAAGGAGATGGAGCTCGAGGCTCAAAGTACACCAGAAGAGACCAGTTGGCTCCCTAACAAGGAGATGGAGCTCGAGGCTCAAAGTACACCAGAAGAGACCAGTTGGCTCCCTAACAAGGAGATGGAGCTCGAGGCTCAAAGTACACCAGGAGAGACCAGTTGGTCCCCTAACAAGGAGATGGAGCTCGAGGCTCAAAGTACACCAGGAGAGACCAGTTGGCTCCCTAACAAGGAGATGGAGCTCGAGGCTCAAAGTACACCAGAAGAGACCAGTTGGCTCCCTAACAAGGAGATGGAGCTCGAGGATCAAAGTACACCAGGAGAGACCAGTTGGCTCCCTAACAAGGAGATGGAGCTCGAGGCTCAAAGTACACCAGAAGAGACCAGTTGGCTCCCTAACAAGGAGATGGAGCTCGAGGCTCAAAGTACACCAGGAGAGACCAGTTGGCTCCCTAACAAGGAGATGGAGCTCGAGGCTCAAAGTACATCAGGAGAGACCAGTTGGCTCCCTAACAAGGAGATGGAGCTCGAGGCTCAAAGTACACCAGAAGAGACCAGTTGGCTCCCTAACAAGGCATTGGAGCTCGAGGCTCAAAGTACACCAGAAGAGACCAGTTGGCTCCCTAACAAGGAGATGGAGCTCGAGGCTCAAAGTACATCAGAAGAGACCAGTTGGCTCCCTAACAAGGAGATGGAGCTCGAGGCTCAAAGTACACCAGAAGAGACCAGTTGGTCCCCTAACAAGGAGATGGAGCTCGAGGCTCAAAGTACATCAGGAGAGACCAGTTGGTCCCCTAACAAGGAGATGGAGCTCGAGGCTCAAAGTACACCAGGAGAGACCAGTTGGCTCCCTAACAAGGAGTTGGAGCTCGAGGCTCAAAGTACACCAGGAGAGACCAGTTGGCTCCCTAACAAGGAGTTGGAGCTCGAGGATCAAAGTACACCAGGAGAGACCAGTTGGCTCCCTAACAAGGAGATGGAGCTCGAGGCTCAAAGTACACCAGGAGAGACCAGTTGGCTCCCTAACAAGGAGATGGAGCTCGAGGCTCAAAGTACACCAGGAGAGACCAGTTGGCTCCCTAACAAGGAGATGGAGCTCGAGGATCAAAGTACACCAGGAGAGACCAGTTGGCTCCCTAACAAGGAGTTGGAGCTCGAGGATCAAAGTACACCAGGAGAGACCAGTTGGCTCCCTAACAAGGAGATGGAGCTCGAGGCTCAAAGTACACCAGAAGAGACCAGTTGGCTCCCTAACAAGGAGATGGAGCTCGAGGCTCAAAGTACACCAGAAGAGACCAGTTGGCTCCCTAACAAGGAGTTGGAGCTCGAGGCTCAAAGTACACCAGAAGAGACCAGTTGGCTCCCTAACAAGGAGATGGAGCTCGAGGCTCAAAGTACACCAGGAGAGACCAGTTGGCTCCCTAACAAGGAGATGGAGCTCGAGGCTCAAAGTACACCAGGAGAGACCAGTTGGCTCCCTAACAAGGAGATGGAGCTCGAGGCTCAAAGTACATCAGAAGAGACCAGTTGGCTCCCTAACAAGGAGATGGAGCTCGAGGCTCAAAGTACACCAGGAGAGACCAGTTGGCTCCCTAACAAGGAGATGGAGCTCGAGGCTCAAAGTACACCAGGAGAGACCAGTTGGTCCCCTAACAAGGAGATGGAGCTCGAGGCTCAAAGTACACCAGGAGAGACCAGTTGGCTCCCTAACAAGGAGATGGAGCTCGAGGCTCAAAGTACACCAGGAGAGACCAGTTGGTCCCCTAACAAGGAGATGGAGCTCGAGGCTCAAAGTACACCAGGAGAGACCAGTTGGCTCCCTAACAAGGAGATGGAGCTCGAGGCTCAAAGTACATCAGAAGAGACCAGTTGGCTCCCTAACAAGGAGATGGAGCTCGAGGCTCAAAGTACATCAGGAGAGGAGTCTTGAGTTGTGCTGCGTTTGTTTAGCGCCCAAATCTTCTCGTTAGCAGCCCACCTAGATGTCCACACAAGAGATAGGACTAGAAGGAACTGACCCACACGACAAGTTAAAGAAACAAGGGCGGAGAAGCAGCCACAGGCAAGGCGACCTTAATTCGACCTTGAAGAAGGATTTTAATGATCACTAGTCGTTTTCCCAGTTGACGCAGAATAAATTATTTAAGTTGACGAGTTCCTAAGCTTAAACCATGTGGGTGAAGCAAGTGGTCCCGGGGAACACGTGGGTGAAGCAAGTGGTCCCGGGGAACACGTGGGTGAAGCAAGTGGTCCCGGGGAACACGTGGGTGAAGCAAGTGGTCCCGGGGAACACGTGGGTGAAGCAAGTGGTCCCGGGGAACACGTGGGTGAAGCAAGTGGTCCCGGGGAACACGTGGGTGAAGCAAGTGGTCCCGGGGAACACGTGGGTGAAGCAAGTGGTCCCGGGGAACACGTGGGTGAAGCAAGTGGTCCCGGGGAACACGTGGGTGAAGCAAGTGGTCCCGGGGAACACGTGGGTGAAGCAAGTGGTCCCGGGGAACACGTGGGTGAAGCAATTGGTCCCGGGGAACACGTGGGTGAAGCAAGTGGTCCCGGGGAACACGTGGGTGAAGCAAGTGGTCCCGGGAAATACGTGGGTGAAGCAAGTGGTCCCGGGGAACACGTGGGTGAAGCAAGTGGTCCCGGGAAATACGTGGGTGAAGCAAGTGGTCCCGGGGAACACGTGGGTGAAGCAAGTGGTCCCGGGGAATACGTGGGTGAAGCAAGTGGTCCCGGGGTATACGTGGATGAAGCAAGTGGTCCCGGGGAATACGTGGGTGAAGCAAGTGGTCCCGGGGAATACGTGGGTGAAGCAAGTGGTCCCGGGGAATACGTGGGTGAAGCAAGTGGTCCCGGGGTATACGTGGGTGAAGCAAGTGGTCCCGGGGTATACGTGGGTGAAGCAAGTGGTCCCGGGGAATACGTGGGTGAAGCAAGTGGTCCCGGGGAATACGTTGGCCACGCCAGTTGCCACACACAAACATCGCTTCTGTTTCTCTCTGTTTCAACTTTTTCACACAACAGTTATCACAAAGGAAAAAAAAACCCAGGGAATAAAAACTGCGGATGTATTTTTATCTTTTATTACATTTCTATGTTCGTATTCTACGTTTTGTTATAGTGATGAAAAAAACAACTTAGATCTATGTTCTAAGTTTATAAAAACATCCAGAGAAAAAACCCTCCTGATCTATGTAGATAATGGCAGACATATTTACATTCTAGTTGCTGCCTCACACTTTTGCTGTTTACATTTTGTGTAGGTCAGTGTCTTGTCTGCTCAAAATAAGGTTATGGGCTGACGATGGCTTAATGTATGCCTCCAAGCAGAAAAACTCGCTGCTCGCGCCTATCTAAAGTGCAGCTCAGAGCCTCAGATGAGGCAAGTAGTGCAATGCAAGCAAGTAGCTTCGTCAAGGTGAGTGGTTCTCACATGCCCGCTTTAAAAGGGGGCGTCCTCGATAAGTGAAATAAAAAAAAAACACTTCTAGAACAGTCCTCCTGCCTCCCCCCCCCCCACGTCTGTATAGTTGTTGAGATGTGGTTTTGTTGTTGTTTTGTTGTTGTTGTTGTTGTTTTCACAGAACGATGGCAAGTCACTTTTCAGAAATCTGACCTTTCTGACAGAAAAAAGACGGTTAAACTGCAGAATAGCAATGTGGAAGACGTAGGCTATTGTAATGTCTTTTAAAAGTAAACAAACAGATGGAATACATTTTGTTGCAGACATCTCTAGCCAAAACTAAAAGTGTCAAAATTTTTACTTAGAGACTGAAACGTCCGTCACGTCATCTTCAGCGAATACTTTTTGTAACACTTTGATCGTTTTGACTGGAGTAATCGGCCTACTTATAGGAGAATATACAATTCTAGATGCTAGAAAGAAAAAACAAACTATACATGAACTGCAAATAAACACTACATCTATAGAACAAGTGAAGGCATATAAATATCTAGGCGTTATCATTAATAACAATCTCTCATGGGAAGACCAGCTTGGAACTCTGACAAAGAAAACAGCCTAGCGACTTTTTTTTTCTATACAAACTCAATAGCTTTAAACTAAATAAGAAGATCCTTGAGACTTTTGACGGCGCGACTATACAAAATCTGCTCACATACGGAATAACTTGTTGGCAAGGTAACGCTTCATTTAACCTGTTGCGCCGTATAGAAAACATCATAAAAAGGGCATAAACAATTACACTCACAACATTACCTCATTTAAAGGAACTTTTTGAACAAAAAATGTCTAAGGAAAATCGAAAAAATCTTGGAAGACAACGGCCACGTCAGGTCATTGCGAAGTGGGCGACTGCTGTCAATCAAAACCAGAACAGAGCGATACAAAATTCGTTCGTACCTCACTCGGTCAGACTCTATCAACGCCACTCGTTGATCAGGAAACATGAAAAGCACCAAGATGCATGTGTGTAGTCGCTCAATGAAATTTCTATGTTGTGCCTGTTGTATTTATGTGTATGTTTCTGTTGTGTCCTTGTAATCACAACAAACTTCAATAAGGATAAAAAAAGCAGTCTTAGTCTTAGTCTTAGTCTTAGTCTTAATGGAACTAGATGATTGGCCCCTTCATAAAAAAAGGTTCCTCGACCCCTTCTCAGCACGTCAGACCCTCCTGTGAAGTTTGAGAAACGCTGAACTAGAGTAATGTTTTCACACAGAGATTAGAGCCTACGTGCCGGCTCTTACAATTGTGGTGGCCGGATGTAGAGAGAATTGACAAGGACGACAATGGACAATATCTTGAAATGAATTCTGTGCAAAAAAAAATAAAAAAAAAAATCTTGAAATAACAAGAATAGGAAAAATCAAGAAGAATACACCAGAGACAAGCTAAACTACAAAGGTCGATGAACACAATAGTCACATGTACAAAACGAATTTAAACGCTGCTCATTGGGGACCTCTAATGACCTACAGACAAGAGATTACGAACTTTAGCGCATGCTCAGTGCAAGAGTTCTTCAGTTGGTTTCTTCGGAGAGCTGTTACTGTCGAGTGTTCTCCCTTGTTTGAGAGCGACAAGAGACAGACACTGACACAGAGACACCCACAGAGACACATATACAGAGACACAGAGAGAGACAAAGACGACACAAAGACACCCACAAAGACACATATAGAGAGACACAAAGAGAGACAGAGACACATATAGACACAGAGACACAGAGACAGAGAACGTTTCTTATTCCCCGTCCATTTTTAAAAGTTTGACACGAAGCAGCTATGAGAGTTTAAAACACTGAACCTCTTGTGACAGACCTTCCTACAAGGAACAGTTCTAGGCAAAAGGATAGAGACGACCGTCACAAGTCTGTGTAGTAATGGCAGGGCTATATTTTGGAGGGTTCACTTGACCTTTTATATTGGGAGGTTGACCATGGTCATCATGTGAGGGGAGATCCTGGTCAACATGGCACATAGTAGGGGTATGTGTGATACCTTAGTGAATTTTAGTGAGTTGGGGTGAGACCAATCGTTATAGAAGGCCTAACCAGTGGCAGTAGAAGGCCTAAACACTGGCAGTAGAAGGCCTAACCACTGGCAGTAGAAGGCCTAAACACTGGCAGTAGAAGGCCTAAACACTGGCAGTAGAAGGCCTAACCACTGGCAGTAGAAGGCCTAAACAGTTCATTAAAAACCATCTTAAAAGCATTATAGAAAATCATATACCAACTAAGTACACATCAAACAAAATAAATAAATGCTGGTTTAATAATAGACTAAAGAAGCTTTGTAAACAGAAGGAAAACCTATATAGAAAATTTAAAGAAACTAATGCAGAAAGAGTTTACAAAAAGTATATAAAAATTAAACACTTAACCCAAAAAGTAAGCAGACAGCTGCAGAGTGACTACATAAACAATGTAATATCTAAAGATAACAACAAAAACCTATGGTAATACATTAAGTCTAAGAAAATGGAAACAACAGGCATAGCGCCATTAAAAGATGAACATAACATAATACATAATGATAATGAAACTAAAGCAAACATCCTAAACAAATACTTTGCATCAGCATTCTCAGCCCTAGGAGACAAAGACATATTACTGAATTTGAACCAAGTAGACAACATAGAAGATATAGTAGTACAAGAAAATGGAATTTAAAAACTATTAGCAAACACCAAACCAAATAAAGCTTCTGGACCTGATGGTATTCCAGCTAGATTACTCAAAGAACTAAGCAATGAGCTAGCCCCAGTGTTCAAAATACTCTTTCAGGCTTCACTTAACCAGGGCAGAGTACCAAAGGACTGGAAAGAAGCTAATGTCACCCTCCTATTTAAAAAAAGGAGAAAAATCTGACCCAGGAAACTACAGACCAGTATCACTTACCAGCATCACATATACAATCCTAGAACACATAATATGTAGTAACATCATAAACCACTTAGACAAACATAATGTCCTCACACGATACCAACATGGCTTTAGGAAATATAGATCATGTGAAACACAACTAATAGGACTAATTGATGATTTTTCAAAAGGTTTAGATAATAGTGAACAAATAGATGCTATCTTACTAGATTTTTTAAAGGCTTTTGACAAAGTTCACCACCATAGTTTGCTTAAAAAATTAAAATATTTCGGCATTAATGGTCCACTGCATCAGTGGATTAAAAATTTTCTGATAGGGAGAGAACAAACTGTAATAATAAATGGCTCTAAATCAACACCGATAACAATAAACTCAGGTGTACCTCAAGGAACAGTCTTGGGTCCACTACTATTTTTAATTTACATAAATGGTTTACCAAATTGCATTACTTCAGGAACAAAAGTCAGATTATTTGCAGACAATTGCATAATATATAGAACAATAAAAACAACACAAGACACAGATATTTTACAAAGAGAATTAGATGAATTACAGAAATGGGAATCAAATTGGAGCATGTCTTTCCACCCAGAAAAATGTCAGTTGTTAAGAGTAACAAAAAAACTAAAACAAATTAATTCCACTTATCTTATTCATGGCAAACCAGTAACACAGACTAAAAACGCAAAATACCTAGGTGTTATAATAAATGAAAAACTGTCATGGAATCCACATATTGATGAAACTACAAAAAAATCAAACAAAGCATTAGGATTTATTAAAAGAAATTTCTATAAATCAAATAAGAACATAAAACTAAAATGTTATTTAACCTTGGTTAGGCCAATAATAGAATATGCATCCTCCGTTTGGGACCCCTCAACTCAAGAAAACATTAAGAAACTAGAACAGACACAAAATAGAGCTGTGCGATTCATAACAAACGAATATTCACATTTGACTAGAGTAACACCTTTAGTAAAATCACTAAATTTAGAAAGCCTTCAGGACAGAAGGCTCAAAATAAAGTAGCAATCATACATCAAACACTGAACCATAATCTTCAAATACAAAAACAAAATTTAATAAAATACTCTGAAAGACACAAAAATAAAGGCACATTCCTCGTCCCATATGCTAGGACAAATTTGTACAAATACTCCTTCTTCCCTAGTGCTTTTAGAGCATGGAATGGGTTGCCTGAGCCAGCCAGTAAAACCAATGACTTGGCAGAATTTAAGCCATCGGATAACATGCATGACTAGATGCATGACGCGTAGGACGTAATCATCTTCTTTTTTGAAGTAACGTCTGTATTATATAAGATACGATATGGCGTGGCAACGAGGTGTTGGTCTAATCTGTCCACAGGTGGCAACGTCGCAGGTCAAGTCTTCTTTAACGATTGGGTTCGGTTGGAGATAGAGAGAGTTGCTGGAGTTGAAGTGTATGAGAGAAGTTTTTCTTTGTGTTAAAGTAGAAGTCTTGTTTGTTTTTCTATCTGGGGTACATAGTCTCAGTAGTCGAGTGTAGGACTATCGAAATGGCAGTCTTGTATCTCTGGGGTACATAGTCTCAGTAGTGGAGTGTAGGACTAGCGAAATGACATTCTTGTATTTCATGTGCATATGTTCAGTAGTTTGTTGAATAAATGAACTATCTGATCTAGTCGAGTCTTCCCGAAGAGTTTGCTAATGCCACATAGATTCCTGTCGTCAAAAGACTTAATTGGGGTAAAGAGTGGCTCCTCAGCGATCAAACCCTCTAGATAACAACCTTCAACACCACCCTTGACATCGCTTTTATAGAGACGTTGTTTTTTTACACCAAACAACAGGAATGATAGACGCATAGTGTTTTACCGTGGCAAGGCACAGAAGTGCTTTATTAATTCTTGACTAGTTACATTAATGGAGATTAAAGTTTTAGAGGTGAAACAACTTATGAATAAACATGACGTGAACTATATATCATATACAGATCTAAGGTACAAAAGTTATTGGGAGAAAAGGGACAACAAATGTGGTGAAATAATAATGAGCTCTGAGGAAGACTTGAACCACGAACCTCCGCATCGCCAAGCAGCTACCAGACACTAGTCTAGTATATGACTAGGCCATCAGGCCCACCCCATCCTAAAAAAAAAAGAAACTTTCAAAGGCTAAAACAGAGAAAAATGAAACGACTTGTTAATCAGACTACATGTTTAGCACTAAAGAAGAAACAGACTTCAAGACAGGTAAATATGTAAAATAGTGTAACTATTGGCAATTTGCCAGGACTCTAGCATGTTCAACGCATGCCGGATGTCCAAGTCTAGCTACGTCCATGGTTTGAGCATATTTTCAATTAGCTTTATTTCCCTTTATTATTTTAGACTTTTTTTTTTCAATTTAACCCTAAAACATTTTTCCTTGTGATGGGATGTCTATTCAAATAAATGGAATTTAAAAAAAAAAAGTATTTCTTTTTTTTTATTATGAGTAAACAATAAATTCCAATACAGGCATATGTAATTACCAACAAGTGATATAATTTTTGTTTAAAGCTATTTCTGCTCTATGTTTCAATGATAGCTCGCAGTAAATGAAACATTCATAATATGTCGTTGAACAACTAAGAGAAAGAAAAACATGGCCAGAATGGGGATCGAACGCATTTGCGTTATTACCGCGACACCTTATCAATTCAGCTATACTTCTATGTATGAAGATTTTGCTTGACATGAAAGGTGTAATAACTTGTACATTTGGACCAATCATCTTCCAACATTTTACCATCTTCCCTGCGCTATGACGAAAGTGTACACTAATGCTAGGGCTACAAAAACTACCCACGTACCATAAAGGTAATGTTGATTCAGCTTGACGTGATAAACAAATGACTGATTAAAAAGAACAGCATCTTCTTTAGCTTTCTGCATATCTCTTTAAAAAAAAAAAGAAAAGGAGCCTCGCATGACATAATTCTACTGCATTAACACTGACTTATTGTTTGCTTATCTCCCTTGTTCGTCTGCTCTCGCGCGTGTCGTCTGTTTCTTTGTGGATTTATTTCCCCTGAATATTTCTCTTGCTGGTTGTCTTTCCTTTAAAACACATGTTCCCACATTTTTTTTTGTTTACGAAGGAATAACGTTGGAGTCAGAGGCGTAGCTAACAAGTACCAAAATGTTGCATACTGAGTCCGAGGTGAGCAATATTTACCAAGCAGTAGGCAGAGGCGGAACAAGGGTTCCAGGTTAGATATACCAGTAATTTTCTATTTAAAAAAAATAGCTACTGCTCTGCGTTTTAAAAATCAACTGGGAAAAGGTTTATTCTACGAGACTGAAAATAGTTTAGAGCTGTACATAGATTAACCTACATGAATATTTCAATGAACTATAAGAAGGAATCAGAAAGTTGGGAAGACCCACTGTCTGTTATGATCTTCAATGAACTGAACTATAACGTATTTTATTCGTTAATCGGATCACTATATCTTAAATAACCAATATTGAAAGTAACAAACAAGTCTTGACCGGTTCTATTATGCGGATGAAGCATTCGTTTTCCTTCTTGCGTTTTAAGGTTTTACTTCAAGGTCATGATGATCTTGAAGAGGGCTACATGAAACGAATGCACTTTAAAAACTCGCCTTGAATTGGCTTCCCTTTACTGTGAATGTATTTAAGATTTTTTTTAAAACATGGCGGGAAAACTAAAAATAACTCGCCTTTCGGTGTATCCTGTGTGCAAAATAAAAGCTATGTCAATAAATAAAAAAAATGTATGATACTATTTCAGCACTTTTGTGTGTGCACTACACAGAGTCTATACATGGAGGAAGCTGTATAGTTTCACCCTATGACTTGTAACATAGACCTAAAAAGCTGCGAATAGTGACGGGGGAGATATTTAGACCGATTGCCACGTATTGAGATATTGTTAAAACTATAGCACAATTCTTTATTCTATAGTTGGCAACAGTGTTGTTGTTTTTAAATTTAAAGTCCTTGATATTGTTTATTTTGAGTATAGTTCCATGTTTTGTATCATGAATGTCTCCAAGTTCCCTCCAAAGTGAGGTGAGATCATCTGTGTATAAGATTTAGTGTTATGCTTGCAATATGTGCTCAAATTGTTATTTAGCAATTAATGACTAATGCATGTTCACAAAAAATGGGGGGGGGGGTGTAGGGAAGCGGAGATTGAAGGTGAAACGCATTTACGACTCTGGAGAACACATTTAAATTGTGGAGATTTTCTTGAAATCAGTGCGAGGCTTATAGAGAGAAATGGGGCATGTTATGGGTTATGTTTAAGATGAAATACGCCAGGTGGCGCCCAGCGGAGTGCCCAATAGGTGAGGCCAATGTGAGCTTACAATTTGGGCGCCACATGTCCAACTGGAAACACACAAACTCATGCAGAACAAACGTTACAAGGCAGCCAGGTCTTCCAAGTTCTAGCATTCAGAACCAAATGTTTCCTGATGTGGCGAACAGAAAGAAAGTTTTGGGGAACGTCAAGTCCTTTTTTTTTTTTGGCGAATCTTTTGTGTGTGTGTGTGTGTGTGTGTGTTTAGCTTCAATATGAAGGTGTAGGGCAAAAACATGGAAGTTTGAGAGCAATACGTTATTGTAGCAAGCGGAACAAAACAAAAACCCAACTTACCCAAGGTTGTATGTGAGTCTGTAGACAAAAAAACAACTTACCCAAGGTTGTATGTGAGTCTGTAGACAAAAAAACAACTTACCCAAGGTTGTATGTGAGTCTGTAGACAAAAAAAAAAAAGAAAAGAAAAGAAAAAGCAAACACCATGGACTCCAGAGAGTCATTTTAACTTTGAGAGAGACAAAAACGAACGACTAAACTCACATTTAACCCCCCCCCCCCCCCACAGTCACACAAAATACGTAGCCATTTGATTTAATAGTGAACCAGAATGTTGCAGTCTCTATTAACACCGCCCCCTCATTGCCTTTAACTGTCTTTGTAGTACTTTGTGCTTTGTGACAAAACAAATGAAATTGTGACATTGTTGACAAACAACAACAAAACAAAGGAGGTTGTGACATTGTTGACAAACAACAACAAAACAAAGGAGGTTGTGACATTGTTGACAAACAACAACAAAACAAAGGAGGTTGTGACATTGTTGACAAACAACAACAAAACAAAGGAGGTTGTGACATTGTTGACAAACAACAACAAAACAAAGGAGGCTGTCCACTAAAATGTGGGGCGAGTAAGGCTTCAGAAGCAATACCGAAGAGTCAACGAGAGGAGGCGCCCTAAGAGGCAGCTTAATCATATGGATAGGACACATGGGGAGAGAAAGAGAAAGAAAGAGAACGAGAAATAGAATAAGATAGAGAGAGAGAGAGAGAGAAAGAAAGAGAAAGAAAGGGAAAGAGAAATAAAGGAAGGTAACATGAAAAAGAAAAGGAAAAGAGGTAAAAAGAGAGCTAAGAAGAAAGAGAGGAGAACGAGTAAGACGAAGAGAAAGAAAGAGATTGTGTGTGTATGTGTAAAGAGGACTTGTAGAGAGTGTATAGATAATAGATTTTATTGTTAAAGACAGTCATAGAGAAAGCCATCGAAAGAATTCAGTATAATAGACTTGATTCGAGATGCAACGATGAGATATGCGTTGAGAGCTGGGAGGTGGGAGGTTGGCTACAATCAGTTAGATTATCGTACAGTTCCCAAGTTAATTCTAAGGGGGCTTAATCGATGGCAACAGTGAAATCCTCTCAACGCCGGAGTTATCGGTCCCTTGTGGGCCATAGGGAATGCGGCGCGCTGTATTTTGGGGCAAATTTTGTACATCTCATCTGTAAAAAAAAAAAAAAAACTTTTATGGTCCGATTTTATGAAAGACCGGTTTGCTGTCAACATGCTCGCTGTACAGGTGAATTGTGGCCCTTGATTAATTAGTAATCAATTCATTAATAAGAGATTAAGCCCATCAGCATAAACAAGGCGCGCGCATAAATAGAATATGAACGAGCCATTAGGGTCTATCTGTATGTCTGCTTGTCTGTCTGTCTCTATGACAAACAACTTATTTAAATATTATGTTTGTGACGTAAATCTCTGGGCTAACAAGCCGAAGGATCTCGAGTTGGAATCCAAATAGTGATTAGAAGTCCTTAAATATTGATTTGACTTGTACCGATCTGTGTTTGCTGGGTGCCTAAAAGTTGACCACCATACATAGGCATAAATATAATGTGCGGGTGGTGCGGGCAGAAGGGGGCATCAGGAACATCATATTGTCTGTCACTCAGCATGTATTTTCACTGGTTTTCAATGTCGTTTCTAGTTTTTGTGATCTAAGCGGAAAGGACGGACGGACAGACGGACAACACAAAACAGAAAACTAATAGCGGTTTTCTCTTTGGGAGACCGTTAAAAAGGTACAAATCCGCTTGCAAGTCTAGTCGTTCGTATTATTATCAGTTATAGATTCCATGGGTCATTTTTTTTCTTCTGGCTGGTTAAATAGCTGACACACAAGGAAACAAGGTTCAATAATGATTTTGTCCCTGCATATGGGACAATGAATTCTGATGGTCGTTGTAGAGAGTTTGGGAGAGTTGGTTAAAGTTAAGTAAATCTGTAAGAGTATCTGGTTGCATATAATTAAATAAGTAATATGCTAATGAACAAGCACAGCTAAAATGTAGGTAGATAAATATAGTTAGTCATGTTAGATTTCATACAAAGAATTGTGTAGTAGATGTTATAGAAATGTACTGGCTATACTAAATGTGGAAGTTGTTCCAATAGATAATAGAGAGGCACCTACCACCAACGCTTGGCCACGCTTTCATTATAATGAATTATGAAAAACTTGGATAGTCAATAAAATAAAATTGTTTATTTCACGAAACTAAACTGTATTTATTTTTAAAAATGCTTTATTCTTTTTACACATTTTTAGCGGCCCCCGAAAGGAGAAAAGACGCTATTAGTTTTGTGTGAAATGTCTGTCCGTCTGTCCCGTTTAGATCTCGTAAACTAGAAAAGATAGTGAAAATCTGACATCACAATATTTTAGACCATTCAAAGTTCTGATGCAACGGCTACTTTTTTCTATTCTGGAAGCGACAAATCTAATTTTTTAAATCACTTATGCAAGCAGTTTTTTCATAAAAATACACCACTTTGACAACTATTAACTATTAAACACTCAGACACCTTATTAAGATAATGTGTTATACTTACAAAGCTAAATACATATTTAATACAAATGGGAAACTAACTGGTGGTAATAAAGCGGAGTCGATACGAAGCTCGATTTGCTTCTCTTGAGTTTTTAGTTGGCAACAGTTATATTTTAATTTAGTGTCATTGACCTTGCTTATTTGATCTTCAAACTATTTCCCAATCTTCCTTTATTCATTTTTTTTTGTTTTCCTTAAGGTTCCAAGCCACGATATCCCTATCTCTTTAAAGTGACTGTAGGAATGTGAGCCGACCTTTAAAATTAACATGCACTTTAAGAGCAGATTACAAATCATCCTAGATATCCCAAATAAAAGTGAGCAATTTCAATTGTTCCGTTCTAAAATGTTTATAACTGTATGTCCAGTAATACCCCAAATGTCTATTAAATCTTTATAGCAAAGGATTTCCGTTCAATACTTTAAAACCAAGTGCAGGCTTGCACAGGTAGAAACAGGTAACGGATGTGACACATACATGCACGCATTCGAGCACCGCATACGTGCTCACATACACACGAGTTCATACATATACACACACACATACCATTCCAGAGCCTTCCTGCTCTCTCACACACAAAAACTTCACACATACCCCAGCAGTGCAGTGTCGTGAGACAGACAGCCCGGGCTGAAATTAAGTTAAGGGACGGATACGTCAGATATCTAAACCAAATTAACTTGGATCACAATCGGGACAGTCTTGAGGTGGGCGAGCGGAAGGAATAGTTGGGCCAGTATGTTTGTATCCCAGAGATCCTACTTCCTCACAGCAGACACCCAGAACAGCCCTAGCTCTGGAAGGGCGCTGTCAAAATAGGTCACCGATTGCCCCCCACCCCATCATCAAATTAGTAGTTCGCTGGGTATTGTTTTTCACTCTCCCTTATCTTGCTAGCACCCTCCCACCTCAACTGCCTCTATTCTTGTTAGCAGTGTCAGCCTCCTGTAGAATTCTGTGACAAGTTTACTCTGAGAATCAAGAACGAAATGAATTGTCTGTAATGTTGGTCTTGGACGCTGAGAAGTCACGAGATGGTTTTAAAAAAAAAAGGTAAACAATTTGGAGAGGGGGTAGGAATGAGATGATTCTGTTGGAGTTCCGCAGTTTCTGTAAACTGTCATGTCTGGATAGCTGGTCTTTCGGATTTATAGATGGTCCCGGGTTCAAACCCTGCCCCTTCCCATACCCCGTCGTCCTGCGGGAGGTTTGGACTAGGAAGTAAATTATAGGTTCCCCACCTCTCTCCAATAGGTTCCACACCTCTCTCCAATAGGTTCACCACATCTCTCCAATAGGTTCCCCACCTCTCTCCAATAGGTTCCCCACATCTCTCCAATAGGTTCACCACATCTCTCCAATAGGTTCACCACCTCTCTCCACTAGGTTCCCCACCTCTCTCCAATTGGTTCCCCACCTCTCTCCTATAGGTTTCACACCTCTCTCCAATAGGTTCCCCACCTCTCGCCACTAGGTTACCACCTTTATCCAATAGGTTCACAACCTCTCTCCAATAGGTTCCCCACCTCTCTCCAATAGGTTCCTACCTCTCTCCAATATAGGTTCACCACCTCTCTCCAATAGGTTCACCACATCTCTCCAATAGGTTCACCACATCTTTCCAATAGGTTCCCCACCTCTCTCATTTAGGTTTCACACCTCTCTCCAATAGGTTCCCCACCTCTCTCTACTAGGTTCACCACCTCTCTCCACTAGGTTCACCACCTTTATCCAATAGGTTCACCACCTCTCTCCAATGGGTTCCCCACCTCTCCCCAATAGGTTCTTCCCCACCTCTCTCCAATAGGTTCCCCACCTCTCTCCAATAGGTTCACACCTCTCTCCAATAGGTTCACACCTCTCTCCAATAGGTTCCCCACTTCTCTCCACTAGGTTCCACACCTCTCTCCAATAGGTTCACCACATCTCTCCAATAGGTTCACCACCTCTCTCCACTAGGTTCCACACCTCTCTCCAATAGGTTCCACACCTCTCTCCAATAGGTTCACCACATCTCTCCAATAGGTTCCACGCCTCTCTCCAATAGGTTTACAGTTTTTTTTCTTCTGACTGCCAGGCTAGTTGCATTGGTTTCTTTGTTTGTCCATTTCAGTAAACTTCGATTCTTTGCTTTCTTTCCTTTAGGTGTCAACTTGTAACAGTTTTTTTTTTTATACGGGTTGATAGACATAGTCACGTGATCAGGGCACGGCAGACATATTGTTAGTTAAAATCAGGTTACTATGCACGCTTTATGCACTACCATAGATGAATCGAGCAGAGAGAAAAAAACAAGATACAGATCTAGGTCTAGTAAGAGCATTAAAAACAAACTAATACTAATGATACTATTGATCCGTACACTTGGCCAGGGTACTAGAAAACAAACTATTTGCAGCCGTCCTTGTGTTATACGTTACAAGCTCTAGATCTAGTCTGGTCTCGAGACGGGGAGTCAAGACTCAAGGGACAAGTGATGAATTCAAGCTTCAAGGTATGTACTACTATAGAATGTGTACTTTCTAGATCGTTCCATACGCTAGGACAAATGTTCCTTCTTCCCTTTAGAGCATGGAATGGGTTGCCTGAGCCAGACAGGAAAACCATTGCAGTGACTTGGTAGAATTTAAGTCCATGGTGACATCAAACATGCATGACTAGAGTAACGTCTGTCTTATATAAGATAAGAGTAATATAACTAGATGTAAATCTATAACTAGATGTAAATCTATAACTAGATGTAAACCTATAACTAGATGTAAATCTATAACTAGATGTAAATCTATAACTAGATGTAAATCTATAACTAGATGTAAATCTATAACTAGATGTAAATCTATAACTAGATGTAAATCTATAACTAGATGTAAATCTATAACTAGATGTAAATCTATATATCTTTAACTAGATATCTATCACTTATAACGACACGTATATATCATACGACATATGACTCATATGATAGTAGATCTAAATAGTAGGCCTTTGGATTTAGAATAGTTATGTTAGTTAAATAGTAGGCTACTAATACTAAGATAGATCAAGAATAGATTAGATCTAGATCTATGCTATCATTTACTAGATCTAGTTCTAAATTCACAAGGTCTAGATCTGCTAGGACTAATCTGTACAAATGGTCCTTCTGCCCTAATGCTAATCGAAAGTATGAATTTTCTTTGCAATAAACCAATCTCTTAGATTATTTTTCATTACCTAAATATGATTGAAATGTATAAAATACTCAAACTTCCAAAGAAAAAACATCTTAGCTCAATTGTTTGTATGGTTTAACAGAGTATAAGCTTGTTGACATGCTCTTGGTGCCTTAAGAGGACACACGGCCTCAAAATACAAGGCGGAAGGAAGACCAGGGGAAAATGAATGAAAGGAGTGGAAACAACTCTGCTAGAAAAGGATTTCAGACTACAGACTGCTTCGTCTTCTGACACTAAGTCTCAGGCTAAGGCGGCAATATAAGATAAAGCATGTAGAATCAAAGGTTTTCATCGGCTTAAACGATTCGGAGAAGGATTGGTTGAGGATATATCCTAAGTGTGAACTATTCGAAGAAGAATCGGTTGGGGATATTTGGTAATCAATATATTCAAAGCATGTTTCCATCGACTTTCATCTACTGTACATTTCCCAACAAGAGTACAGAAACTAATAGCATGTTTAATCAGCAATGGTTCCCAAGTAAATATACCATGGGCGTAGCCAGGATTTTTTTTTTTCGGGGGGGGGGGAGGGTAGGAGGATTTTTCTTCCCCCTCCGTCCATATATGTGTGTGTGTGTGTACATAATTAATCTTTATTACATGCTGGCCCTTCATTCTTTCGGAAGACGTTTGCATTATCCTGCTATTGCAAAGTTTTATTTCATAAACCTAATGTGCTATTCTTACTGACTTAGATCCTCCCACGTCGTTCGGCGCATTGGGCGACAAGCTGTTTCCACACAAATCTGTCACTGGCAATGTCTGAAGCCTCTTTCCACCTGCTCTGAAGACCTCCATGAAAGTGTGCTGTACCAGGATGTCCCTGTTTGCGCTTTCCTCGTAATGGCCTCCATGTCACCGCAAACCTCATGCGACTCTCTGTCACAATCTTACTAAGGGGTCGACTTCCAGTTCGGCATAGGATTTCCTTGATTGAGACTCAATCTCTATAACTGACTCCTAACATCCATCTTAGCCATCTTTGTTGAGGCACATTTGAATGGAGGTACAACCTTTGATAAGTATTAGTGTCATTATATTCAATTCAGTAAGGCTTTTTCAGCACGTGGAGTCAAAAGTTGTTTTCCTTTGAATGCCACTAATAGTCATGGCCCGGTTTCAGTGAACCACTTGCGCTATGGCTAAGCCACTATGCTAGAACATAGACAAGAAAAAGTCTCAAACAGGATTGAGTCAAGAACATAGATAAGAAAAAGTCTCAAACAGCATTGAGTCAAGAACATTGACAAGAAAAAGTCTCAAACAGCATTGAGTCAAGAACATAGACAAGAAAAAGTCTCAAACAGCATTGAGTCAAGAACATAGACAAGAAAAAGTCTCAAACAGCATTGAGTCAAGAATATAGACAAGAAAAAGTCTCAAACAGCATTGAGTCAAGAACATAGACAAGAAAAAGTCTCAAACAGCATTGAGTCAAGAACATAGACAAGATTTGGATGTTTTGATGAAAATCTAAACCTAAGTTTCTGCTGCACACGGGCTAATATTTGCCACCAATTTGAGACACTCTGGTCCAGACCTTGTCTTCAGAAATGACGTGATGACGTTGTAAACCTTGCAGACGTGTGGGCACGTGCATACTCTTGCCTTTCCGGTATAAACCAGGCGCGCGATGAAAGTCGACACGTGTGAACAGAAGCCTATGGTAATGGAAAAGTAAAAACACAAACTGGTATAACATTGGGAGGGGCAAGAGTAGGGCAGCATTGTGTGCAGTCAAAATAACAAGAAAATCATACATAATTATTTTAAAATTTTGTTATTTAAAGAAAAAAATGTAACGTCTATGTAAAGTTATTTACTACTATCCGTAGTTAAGTGTATTAGAGACTACCATCTATGACGGATCAATATAAATAGTTAGCGTTTCTAGTGAATCTGTTGTACAGAATAGATTTAACATTTTTTACGAATTATTATTATATATATATATCAGGGGTGGGCAACCTTTTTAGATCGAGGGCCGCATTTCTTTAAATTTGGGAATGGCGGGCCGCATATGTATATACAACTTAGAAAGATACTCTAGCTAACTTTTAATTCATAGTTACACTGTATTATATTCACGTTTCTTTTTTTTTCACACTCCACGTTAAAGACTTACAAGAAGAGTTAGCAATTTCTGAAATCAATTAATTTTTTTTTTTAAATTGCTGTCTTTTTATATTACAATAACCCCATTAATATATAGTTGTACTTCATGTGCATTATTTTACTTTTTACACTCGTGCATAATGTTCCTGAACTGTGGAACTAGCTTACTAGTTGTTACCCTTGTGACTGCTGTCAAATTACAGTCAGTCAAAATCGACCAGTAATTATACTTGTTTAGATTACCCCCACCCAAAATATAATGATTGTTCACTGGATGAGACAAGTTAAATGTCGGGACGAGCGAAACTTGCCATTGTGAGCATCACCAGAGAATGCTGACCATGTCCTTCAATGGTGCATATTAAATCAGAGCCCAAACAGGACTCTGGCCCCAAAGCCCTCCTATAGAACCAAGACTATTAGGAGAACTGCCTGATTTGGAAAACATTGCGCAGTTCATCTTAGATATAGGATTACTGATCTGAATCCTCCAACATGTAAAATGAGAACAAAGAAGAAGAAGAACAGATGTATGTGTACTCAAATAGTGTGAACAGCAGCAAAGTTTTTAAAGTGTTGACATACAGATTCTGGCACTCATAAGACTCCTGTGGAAGTACTGACTGGAAATTCTCCTTGCTCGGAGTTATGTCCTCTGGAGCTAAATCAGCTTCTGCGCTAAATCGTGAGCTAATGGTATTGAAGGCCGGTTCTTGGCGTCTTAAAATTTGCTTTTATTAATTGCAAAATTAAGGAATCTAAATAAGTGTTGTACTTTTAATCTTTTCACTAGAAATAATTTCACCTTTCAGCAAAGGAAAATGACAAAACCTGTTTTCTTTTGCTTGCTTGTAAGAAATGGGAAGACCTTGTTTGAAAAGATTTAACATACATTTACATTTCATATGCAAAAAAATCATTTTGCAATGGCAATTATGAAACATGAAATCTGTCTTCCACTCTTCATTAGAAATATTGGTAACAAAGTCACAGTCAATGTCCTTCAAGTAACCCAACAATTTCTTCCTTGAGATTTTATAGTGTTCTCGTTTACCTTGCCCATGCTAGGATGGAGGAAATATTGGATTATTTATTTATAATCGAAACTACATGTGGTTAATACACCCTAGCTTTATAAATATGACGCCTGTGAAGTTGAAATTGTATGCAGCTTTGTGCAAACTTTCCTGTTTAAAGTTTATAGTTGGGGTATTAAAAAAAACCAACCATTTTACTCAGAAAGATTGAGCTCCACCAGTTGTCACCCTTGCCATCTTGTTCCAAGCAGACCCAACATTCAACACAGTTCTTCATAGCATTGAATAAATACTGATCAGAGATTGTGTCTTGAATTTAGTGTATTGATGTATAGCCAATAAGCATAGTCTTCGTTTGCTTGAAACTTTTTTTAATGACAGTTTCAATAATTTATATTATTTTTAATATATTTGCATTTTTATAAGTATATACTGTGGGCACACCTGACTGTAGGTGTCGGTGGGCCGCATAAAACACTTCGGCGGGCCGCATGTGGCCCGCGGGTCGTAATTTGCCCACCCCTGATATATATAATTCTCTTCATGGCTCAAGAGTTTGGACACCAAGTAATGGAAAGATCACTCTTTTATTTTGCGAGTTGGACGGACTAGAGTTACCCTACGTAATTTAAGAGGCGAAAAAAAAAGAGTGGTATGGGGGAGATCAAGTAGTATTCAACCAACATTAAATAGCAGGGCCGGACTTAACCATTGTGACCAAGAAGTCATGGAAAGAGAACAAGTAATCTGTATTCACCCGTCACTAAATAGCAGGGCCGGACTCGACCGTTGTAAGGCTCTGTGCGCAACGGATTTGGCGGGGCCTAATTTGGGTAGGGATACGGATAATAAGTGAAAATAAAGAAATTGTATTAGAAAATAAATTCGTCTTTCCTTTTTATTCATTCTTCACTACCTACAGAATTACTTTACGAGCCTTGCGTGTAGCGAAGTCATAAAGTATATCATAAAAATTCTGTTTCCTACATAGATCACGCTCAATAGCAAGAATTACCAAATGTTTCAATCAAACGTCGAGAATTGTTGACCTCAAGTAATTCTTCATTAGTTTGAGGCGCGAGAAACTTCTTTAACTAATTCCAGAATTACGGTTATTGGATAATGCCGTTTTTTTTTCATCGCGCGTACGATTACTGTTAGTATGTCCGCACCCGTAGGAAGGCAAAGAAATCATCTTAAGAGAAAGAAAACTTTCTAGCATCGCCTCGTTTTCGCACCGATATAAAGGCATCTGATTGGACGATCGGTTTTGTAAAGTGAAGTTGTATATCTCTTTCTTTCATTTACTGTTCTCTCCTCCTCTTCATATTCCTGAAGAATGTTCCAGAGAAATGAATGTGTCCAGGTCTGCACCAATCAGTACCCTACTCGCTACACTATTTGGAAGGCCGTTTGATCTTACGAACGTTCACGCGAGATACCGTCTATACTGTTGGGAATTCCGGGAGACATTCCTTTTTACCTGGCAAGTTCCTACCTTGACCAGGTGTGATATTACTGACAACGATACATTGCTCTTTTTGTTTCTTAGGCGTGATCAGAGATAAAACACCAAGGGAGGGAACTGACGGAAGTCAAAGAGATTTTTTTTTCTCAGCGTGGGTGTTTGGGAAGCTGAGGTGTTTGAGGAGACGTGAGAGACCCACATTACTGTGAACTTTTGGCTCCACTTCTTGTCATCTGGGGCATGGTGGCCAACTGGTAAAGCGCTTGATTTCCGAAACGTAAAATCTTGAGTTCGAATCGCGGTAGAAAAAAAAAGCTTCAAAATTTTTAGAACGCCATTGAGTCCACCCGTCATTCGTAAGGGAAACTATGCGGGGTTAACGTTTGGCCGTAGAAACACAGCAGCTTTACATTTGGCTGTAGAAACACAGCAGCTTTACATTTGGCTGTAGAAACACACCAGCTTTACATTTGGCCGTAGAAACACAGCAGCTTTACATTTGGCTGTAGAAACACAGCAGCTTTACATTTGGCTGTAGAAACACAGCAGCTTTACATTTGGCTGTAGAAACACAGCAGCTTTACATTTGGCTGTAGAAACACAGCATCTTTACATTTGGCTGTAGAAACACAGCAGCTTTACATTTGGCTGTAGAAACACAGCAGCTTTACATTTGGCCGTAGAAACACAGCAGCTTTACATTCTCTGTCCCTAGAGTTCAAAAGGTCTGAGAAAAAAAAAAAGTAAAGTTCTCCTAATTAAAAGATCTTGCGATATATGGGGCAATGATGTAAGGGTCTTCTGTTTCAGTGATCCACGATTAACGAGGGTGTCGAGTGGCCAGCACATCGACCAACCGCTTTTACTTTTTCACAAATTGTGTCAGGTACTCATTAAAGTTGGGTGCCCTAAAAATCCCGAAAGTCAAATTCCCCATCTTCACGAGGATTTGAACCCGAGACACCGGAGGCCAAGCGCTTTACCACGGCCACTTTGCATAAAGGCTTTAATTATTCAATGTCTAAAGAAGGGAACCTTGACTTCAACCCCCCCCTTCCCTTTACCGTCATTCTCAACGTCCTACACACGCAACACTGACGCACGCACGCACTGCACTGCCAAATGACGCCACGATGGGGCAGTCAAAACAACAGGCTATGTGATAACACGTCAGGAGAGAGTCGCCCCTGCGCCCAGCCAACTGCTTGAATCCCGCTGTCCCATTTCTTTTCTTTTGGATTGGGGGCGGGGTGAGATGAAAGGTCAACCTTGACACTGTTTAACTCTCCCCCCCCCCCTCCCCATCGTGAGATCATCAGGGATGTCTGCCAGCAGGTAACGTTCTGTTTGTTGTACGGGTCTTGTCCAACAACAGTTTACAAATCAATTAGGTGACAATCTGTTTATTGTTTCTAAGGGCTGGTGCTAAGTGTTAATATAGGGGACATCTGATGTTTTAACCTTCAAATGTCCTTGAAAAGTTCAGTTCTTTTTTCTTTATTCTGTGTTTGTTAATCCATTCAGGACCGGATTTAGAATTGAAAAGGCCCAAATCTATTTAAGATACGGTGCCCTTTATAAGTCAAGATTTTATAAGTCAGTGCCAAATATGTTTTTTTTATTTTTAGACTAAAAGGTTAAACTGATATACAATTAAAGAGTGGACAGTGAAATAATAGATTAGTAACTTGCATTCATTCTGATGTATTGAAAACATTTTGGGGGACTCTAAAGAATGAAGAAGCACAAATCTATAGCTTGTGTAACCTATACGTAAATTCTGTACTGAAGCCTTTAATCATTTTTTTTTAAAATAAAGCTTCTATTAACTCAGTCCGTTTGTCTGTCTGTCTGGGTAGATTCTTCTACACGTTTTTCATCCACTTCACATTCTGGGATCAAGTTCAAATTTCGCAAAATTATTCATTGTCAAAAAACAAACAAAAAGGAAATCATTCAAAACAAGGTTACAAAGACAGTTGGTGTGGAAACACAAACTCAAAATCGGTCCCCTGAAGTTGTCCGTTCAGGCAGGTAAATAGACAGGTTTCAATATTTTGAAAAAGATATCAGAAATTATGAACTACAATCTATCAATAGCTACAACCCTATCTCTGTCGATACAAAAAGAAGAGACGTGCTCAAGCCTCCTTAAGCCGACATACTAACCACTCCGCTAGTGTGGTGGGGTAGGGTAGTTAGGTATATATTGTTTGTTTCAAACTTACTTTAAAGCGGCCATCTATAAAGGGGACTGACCTGGAAAAATCAGTGGATTAAAGATTTTCTGTTAGGGAGAGAACTAACTGTAATTGTGACAGGTGGGTAAATATGACGTGTGTTTGGCGCGTTTATTGTCTAGCGGATGATTATTTTTAAAGCTATCACACACCAACCTATCAGCATATGAATCGGGAGCAGACACGCAACGAGACAAGCAATGAAAGATAGATACAAACGTTAAAATACAAGAATATTTATTTACATAAATATACATATAAGAATGAAAAAGGGGGGGGGGGTTGCATCTATCTCTAGTGAGCACTAGATTTAATCATCACTCTTGCACCTAATAAAAGAGTATGTCACTTTGTCCTCTGACTTAGCTGGTATTCCTGTTGATGTCGCAGCTGGCTGTGTCCTGGCTTGAGGTTCTGCAGCTGGAGGTGGCGCTCTAGCGGATAGAGGGACGCCGGTGATATAGTTCTTGTGGAGTCTCAATCCCCAAAATCTAATATCTGTAGTGGGCACAGTAGGGCGGGTGGCCGGCTACCGTGGGCACAAGGTTACTGCGGGCAGAGCTGATCTGCCGTGGGCAGCGTAGTTGACAGGATATGTCCAGTGAGTTGCAGAGGGTTGGCGTAGCAATGACGTCTCACACAGACCTGAGTCTATAGGGACGTCGCACCTAACAGGTTGACATGTGGGCTGTCGAATAGGCGGGCAATGCCGATAGCGCCAAGTGGTAGAGTTGAGTAGATCTCAATAGGCAAGTGCAGTGTTGAATAGCACTAAGCACAGATGCAGGTAAATAGATCGTTGATCCAATGAATAAATAGGCAGGTAAATAGATCGTTGATCCAATAAATAAATAGGCATGTAAATAGGCAATAGGTGATTCTTGGTAGCAACTAGGCAAGTGCAGCGCTGATTAGCACTAAGCACCTAGATAGGCCAGTAGGCAAATAGGCAGACACCTGAGGGAGGCTGCGGATAAATAAAGACAAGTTAGGACATGTCTCTCATGCATCTTTTCGATGCCCTCGACTGAGGTGCATTCGTCAGATTGGTAAAATTGCTTTAGAGCACAGTGGGGAGATGATGACAAATGGGATTTGGAAAATAGATGGCCGATAGTAGCAATATACAAATGTACATAAAAGGGGAAATAATAATATAAAAATGTACATAGAAGGGGAGATAATAATCTCACATAAACAACACAGGTGGATAGAGAAAGAGAGGGGGGGGGAAATGGGCGGTGGTCAGAGACCCAGACGATTTGTTTACATATGACCGTGGGTCGAGAACAATGGAGCGCGCTTGAATAGAGAGGGTGTCCGTTCAAGCGGCGCAACTCTCATTAGAGTAAAATGAGCAAAGGGGAGATAATTCATATCTCCTTTCTAAGCGCAGTATTAGTGCGATAGTAGAATTATCAAGGCTGTCAACCGAGATAGAGGAAATAAAATAAGGTGTACAAATATATACATGGTTGCATCAATGATCAATTGAGCAACGTAGCATTAATAGATTAATGCAATTCATAAATACATACATAGGACATGTCTATGTTCTCTAATAAGCCAGTGAGAAATACACAATGCACTAATTAAATATAAATGAACTAGGCAAAATACACATGATGTATGGAAATATACACAGAGTAATTAAGATGGAACTTGTGATTAAGTTCTTACGATTTGACTCGAGGTGGGAGCCGCACCTTGGAATATCACGCGGTGTGTTGACCAGGGTAATCTCTTAGATCAAAGAGAGACGTGAGAGAAGGGGGGGGGGAGAAGGATTAGCTTGCATTCAAACCAAGGTGGTGTCAACCGCAACCGTCCTTCAGACATCCGGCGATAAGATCAAAGTCTGTGCGTATCTTTGCCCCGGTCAAGGGAAGATAAATGAAAGGACGCGCCTTAACTATCTCCAATGTGGTCAACTAAGGCTAGCCTGGAGCGGAAAAGGTGTGGCGGGTGAAGAATTTGGGGGTATGATGGGGAAATAATTAAAATAAAATAAATAAATGATGAAAAATAATAATTAATGCTGTGATAATTTTGAGTGACTCTGACAGCGAGTTTTTGACTTGTCACAGTAATAATAAATGGCTCTAAATCAACACCAATTACAGTAAACTCAGGTGTACCTCAAGGAACAGTCTTAGGTCCACTACTATTTTTAATTGATATAAATGATTTACCAAATTACATTAGTACAGGAACAAATGTCAGATTATTTGCAGACGATTGCATAATATATAGAACAATAAAAACAACACAAGACACAGTCATTTTATAAAGAGAATTAGATGAATTACGGAAATGGGAATCAAATTGGAGCATGTCTTTCCACCCAGAAAAATGTCAGTTGTTAAGAGTAACAAAAAAACTAAAACAAATTAATTCCACTTATCTTATTCATGGTAAACCAGTAACACAGACGAAAAACGCAAAATACCTAGGTGATATAATAAATGAAAAACTGTCATGGAAACCACATATTAATGAAACTATCAAAAAATCATTTATTAAAAGAAATTTCTATAAATCAAATAAGAACATAAAACTAAAATGTTACTTAACCTTGATTATGCCAATAATAGAATATGCATCCTCTGTTTGGGACCCCTCAACTGAAGGAAACTTTAAGAAACAAAATAGAGCAGTGAGATTCATAACAAACGAATATTCACATTTGACTAGAGTAACACCTTTAGTAAAATCACTAAATTTAGAAAGCTTTCAGGATAGAAGACTTAAAAGTAAAGTAGCAATTATACATAAAACACTGAACCATAATCTTCAAATACAAAAACAAAATTTAATAAAATACTCTGAAAGACACAAAGATACAGGCACATTCCTCATCCCATATGCTAGGACAAATTTGTACAAATACTCCTTCTTCCCTAGTGCTATTAGAGCATGGAATGGGTTGCCTGAGCTAGCCAGGAAAACCAGTGACTTGGGAGAATTTAGGTCATTGGTTAATATGCATGATTAAATGCATGACGCGTAGGACGTAATCATCTTCTTTTTTGAAGTAACGTCTGTATTACAGGCATGTCAAACTCATTAAGGTGTATGGGCCACATAAACAACTTACTATGACTTGAGGGGCCGCAGCAAAAAAATCAGTTGCTAAACAGCCTACTAGTTTTATTTAAATTAGAAATAATACAATAGAATACAATAATTAATGGTATACCTGTCCCCGAGTTAGCTAAATTTGGTAATTAAAAATTACTATGATAACGCATTATTTTCTTTATCCTGACATCTTTTCTGGGATACAAGTTGATTAATGTCATGTTGAAGTTTGTTTGCCTCTGACACTTTCATCACTGATGACAAATTTTGATTAGATAATCTCGAAAGATGAGGTGTTTTTGTAGCTTTTATTATGGAAAAGAACTGCTCACAGAGATCAGTGCTTGCAAACATAGCAAGAATTCTGTCTGCAAATTTCCGCAATTCAACATACCGTTCAAGTAAATAACTGTAACATTTTGACACACCCAATTCTATAAACTTCGATTTCAACGAAGAATCTGACAGCTATTCTATCAGCTCTAGTTGAACATTGTCAGCAGCATTTTCAGAATCAAATGAGAATGGAGATGCAAACAATGACAATTCTTGCTCGTATGAAACGATGTCACGAAAACGTTCATTGATAACATCTAATAACGATTCCAGGTGTAAGACATATTTACCAAATGTTGTAGCCGTATTTAATCTTTTTAGTTCCTGACACGTTAAGAAGTGAACAAGATTGTCTCTTCATATTTGGTTTATCCACAGTCGTCATGTTGCTTGAAAGCACTTCACATGATTACACGCAGTTGTGACAATTTAGTCTTTACTTTGAAGTTTTAAATTCAAGTCTTGCAGGTGACCTGTGAAATCAAGTGCTAATGCCAAATCCTGAACCCATTCGTCAGTTTGGAAATGTTCAACAGGTTCACCTTTCATGTTCAGAAACAATACAATTTCCTCACGCAGTGCAAAAAATCTCTTCAATACTTTATGACATGAGAGCCAGCGGAGTTCTATGTAGTAGGGAACACAATCAAATTCGTGTCCAATGTCATCCAGAAACATTGAAAATTGGCGAGGATTAAACCACGGGCATGAATAAAATTGAGAGCGACCGAAACCGGTCTTATGACATGTTGGAACTGTAATGTTTCTTGGTGAATGATGAAAATGAGCAAATTTAAAATTACCATCAGTCTCTCTTATGTTTGCAAGTAGCTTTGCATCAAAAAAATTTCATTTCATGGTTGGTGCGCCATCCGTTGTTAGACTAGCTAGCTTTACCAAAGGTAAATTGTATTGCAATGTCACCTCCTGTTATTTCTCAAAAACATCCTCGCTTGTTGGGGTGTTAAGCATAGAACAAAGCTTAAATAACTTCTCATGTAAAATTCCTGTCACAGGCCCTTATGAGTATAGCCAACTGTGCTACACCCGTTACATCAGCTGACTCATAGAGAGCCAATAAAAATAATTCAAAATCAACTATTTTGTTCTATAACTGTTCACGCAATCTGACTGACATGTCATTTATTCTATCTGCCACAGAATTCTCAACGCTATTTCTTTGAATGTTTTCACTTTTTCTGGACAAATTACTTTGCCAGCTTTAACGACACACTCCTTCATAAAATCACATTCACTAAATGATTTGCTATGGCTTGCAATTAAGTTTGACAAAATGTAGCTGGCTTTCACTGCAGACTCACTCTCGTTGTTCAGTTTAACAAATAGGGCCTACTATTTTTCCAATTCAAGCAGCTTGTTTATTTTCCAGCGTAATAGTTTAACATTATTCTGATAATTTTTTAAATAATCAAGCGGGCCGCATGCAAAGGGGTCGCGGGCCGCATGCGGCCCCCGAACACCGTGTTTGACATGCCTGCTGTATTATATAAGATAAGATAAGAAAATTCAGCTTCCACCACAATTTCAGTTAAGTACAATGTTTTGCCATGTTTGAGATTTATAAATGTTATTATTACTACATTGTTAATTTTCTACATTTGAAAAAAAAAGCATGCTTAAGATACTACACTTTAAAAGTGTTTTTGTTTCATCTCTCCTATAGGTTGTGGATTCGGGTTCATTGAACCCCTACGCGCCATGGTTGCTAGTACTTGCTACCCTAGCCTAACGGCCCTAACAAATTTAAGTCATTGGTTAATATGCATGACTAAATGCATGACGCGTAGGACGTAATCATCTTCTTTTTTGAAGTAACGTCTGTATTATATAAGATAAGAAGAAGAAGATAACAAATTCCAAAAGTTGTCTCAATTTAATTTTTTGCCACCAGGTCACCACAAAAAAAAAAAAAAAATCCACACAGACGATTGGGGAGGTGAAAGACTAATCTAGAGGGTCACTTGAAAAAGGATTGAAGCCAGCCACACAAGGTGCTAAAAGGGGACATGATCGGTTTAGTCTCATCAACTTGACGTCACTTAGAAACCGTCTAATGTGTGGTTGTTTACATTATCCTCCATTGTGTGTGTGCGTGTGTGTGTATAGTCGTCTGCTGGGAAGGGTGGAATTTAGCGGCAGGGGTTAGTATTGTGTCCTAGTCTCAAACAGGTGCAGAACCTTCTACAGTTTTTAATTGAATAACTTTTCCTCAAAATATAATCAATGAATGAAGAGTTCATATATACAGGTAATTGCTGAAGAAATTTAACAAGAAAAAACCTTCCGGACTAACCGTTTAGTAACTAATGAATGTTAGATTTTTTAAAAAGTTACCAAATTCCATCGCCCCCCCCCATCCCCGATTTAAAAACAAACCTGGTTAAGCGAGTGTATAGATCTACTAGACTTTGTACTATTCTAAGGATATGCCTTCAGATCTAGACTCAGAAGAAGGTGCGCAAAAATGTTCCCGAACATTAATGTATTCAATTATGTTAATGAATAAGACCTACATGCGGAAATACCCGAAGACGCAGTCTGCTCAAGTTAAAGATTTTCTAGTTCTCTGGCCAAATTTTAATTATGTTTTTTTAAACAAGAGTTTTCCCAGTGTAGCCATTGAGTGGCATTGAGCTGGTAACTGTTTATCCCAACGATATAAATGAACTGTGAAATTGTCTAGGAAAATCGCTAGAGCCGTTTTCGAGAACCGTGTCCACGTAGGTTTGTTCCGAAGGTTTTGCCCACCCATTCCGAATATGCGACTTGAATAGAGGAAACAAGGAAAACACAATAAATATATTTCAAAGAAACAAAAAAAAAGAGAGACTGCCTTCTTTTTATAACTTATAGACCTTTTCTATTCTCTCTTGATAACGAATGAATGTTAGATTTAAAAAAAATGGAACATTTTTTATTTTTGACCCCCACTTTATTTCCGCTCCTTTCTTCTATTCCAACGATAGGCCTTTGGATCTAGATCCACAATACACAGCATGTTCCTGAACAATAGTGTATGATCACGTCAAACTAGAGTTGTCCCTGTGTGGCCATCGCGCTAGTAATTCTGTATCCAACGAAACACAGCAACTGTCAAATATCTAGAAGAATCGTTAGAGCCGTCTTCGAGATCCATGTTCACCGACCTACACCGAAGTTTCCAGGAGTGTACGGGTTAAATAGAGGTATTGTAAAAAGTAGGATTTTCAATCAGACCGGTGACCACAAACACACATTTTAATTCTTAGTCTCAGTCCTTCTCTCATCATCAATCTGTCATTCAATTTCTTTCTTTCTCTTTCTCTTCCCTAGTCTCTTTTTTCTCTTTCTGCTTCTCGCTCTCTTCTTCTTTCTCTTCTCCTGTCTCTAGCGCTGTCCCTCTCTTTCTCGCAGTGTCTATCTCTCCGTTTCTCTCTCTCTCTCTCCCTCTCTCTCTCTCTCTCTCTCTCTGTCTCTCACTCTTTCTCTCCCAGTCTCTTTCTCACTCTCATTCCGTCTCTTCTTTTCTTTCTATATCCGTCTCTTTCTCTCCCTTTCTTCTTCTTCTTTTCTCTCTCTCTCTCTCTCTTTTTTTCTCTCTCTCTCTCTCTCTCGCTCTTTCTCTCTCTCTCTCTCTGAGTTACACTCATTACTAAAACGTTCTATTTACTATAACTTAGACCTATACCTTATCGACAAAAGGTTAGCTGCGTCCTTAACTACCAGGTACAAATTTTCCCGTCGGACTATCATCGTACTTTCGGATGCAGGCAGATTTCTTATCTTGTACCACTGTGGCCATCTGGACCTAATGCTTTTCTCTGAGTCACCGGCAGCAGGCCGGAACCTGTAAATATTTACGCATCTTTACACAATGGCTTAGCTTTACATCAGGTTTGCTTGGCGGGTCAGGGGAGGTAATAAAAGGAGCCTTCTTCAAGCAAAGAGTTCGAAAGTTCTTTGACGGACCAATCACAGAGCTTGACAGGTCCCTTTATTCAACATTGTTTACATTAAGCAATTCGATTGGCTGTATTATAGAAGCCCTTCAGAACTGCGAAATGTTTTTTTTATAATTAAGTGCTCCAACGGTCTTTGGTTTTATTTTTTTTCCCTTTTGTTTTTTTTAAATGATGGGTTATACCTGCCTAATGGTTGTAGTTTACCCAAGCTATTTATTATTGGTGGCTGCCTGGTCGTGTGGTATGCGCTCTGGACTTCCAACTCGATGGGCCCTGCTTCGAACCTTTGCCTGCCGCCATACCCCCCCCCCGGTCTTGTGGGAGGTTTGGGCTATGATGTAATAATCCTCAACTCTGAAGGAACATCGGAAACAATGGGAACAAATAAAAAGACAGGCGGAATTGGGGGAGTTTAGCCCCCCCCCCCACCCCAAAAAAACAACAACAACAACAAACAAACAAAGGCGGGGAGTGGGTAGGGCTGAAAGACACTAATGCTTTTGTTAAGTATTTGTTTTCAGTCAAAATAATAAAATAAACACTAATTAAAAGAGTTTCATGTATGTTCTCAGGTGCATTCGCTACTTAAGGTTTAACGGTTTTTGTGTACTTTGGTTTAAAAAAAATTAAGTGTGCTCATTTTAGGCACATAATATACACTTCATTTTAAAATCATGATTCAAAAGGTGAAACGTGACTACTATTGGAAATGTCATACTATTGACTATTCACAAATGTGTAGAAAAATATAATGCAATGTTAACTCTTGCCATTCGATGAAAATGACTAGTATTCTAGGTCAATTATGTCTGTTCATCTTCTCGGTCAATTATAAAATGTTCATCTTCTAGGTCAAGTATGAAATGTCCATCTTACATCAGATCTGAACAAAGTGGTGGTCTCCTTTCCATTAGGACTAAAACAGAAAGATTTAAAAACTCATTTATCCCACTTTCAGTCAGAGTGTTACAAGATCATCGGTCGTCATCGAGAAGTACATAGAAGTCCAATTCATAAAGCGCTGGTTGTGAGTGTGTATTTCGTGAGTGAATGTTGTTCGAATTTTTCATCAATTTTATTATTGTACAGTAGTTACGCTGAAGTTGTCAATTGTAGTCAAACTGAATTTCCATTTGATTGGATCAATAAAATTATCTTATCTTATGTTTTAGGTCAATTATGAAATGTCCATCTTCTCGGTCAATTAAGAAATGTCCATCTTTCGGAATGAAAAAGAAAAGCGCAATCTAATTTCAATCTCACATTCGTCGTGCTCAAACAATATCAATTGACCTGTATTGCTTCCAAGAGCCACTTTATAAGTTTAAGAGAAAACTTAATCTCATCTGGTTATATATATATAAAAATATATCTTCCACTTACAATACTTTCTGTAATTGTTCCCATGACTTTCGTTTGTTGGATTAACGTTTGATTGAAAGGCCTTGGCTATGTTTTATCACGCTCATATCTGCAATATTTTCAGTTTCAATATCACTGCCTGGTATGGCAATCTGAGCATTAAAAATAAAAATAAACTTTATAGAATCCTAAATGCTGCTGGTAAAATCATTGGCAAAAAAACAAACCCCATTTGGGCAGTTGTTTGAGACAAACATCTATAAAAAAAGCTAACAAGATCCTCGAAATAAAGAATCACCCTTTTTGTCAGGATTTTGTGATTTTACCATCACAAAAGAGATACAAGACACCGATAGCAAAGACAAACAGACACAAACACTCTTTTGTTCCCATGGTAATCAAATCATTAAATAAGAAAAATCTGGTACAAACTTTGTCACATGTAAATTATGAGTGAGTCTGGTGTGAATGTACACTTTGGTTTCTTATAGTTATAATGTTTTTTGTTTGGTGTAATGCACAAATTGTAAGACAAATTTCCATACGGACAATAAAGATTATTATTATTATGTTAGAAATGAACGAGTAGTCATTCTCTGGCGCTGCCAGGGTCGAGTTTCGCTAAAGAGAAACAAAATTCATCGTAGTCCCTTTAACAGTTTCCACTGAGGAATTTTCTGGTGATTATTATTATTATTATGTTTTTATTGACAATGACATACAATGCAGATGCAGCTAAACCCAGCACGGTGGGCAAGGCTGGCTTCAAAATAACTAACAATAGTCATCGCTCAAAGGTTTTTTTTTTTAAATTATACATTGACCTCCGGGTCAAAGTTTGAATGCCAAGAGCAGTTGTTACTCTACTAATATGCGTTGAACAGACACTCTCAGAAACATGTATTGATTTCGGCAATGAGTCTTATCGACTCCCATAGCAGACGTAAACAAACGGACGTCAATATTTTTAGCCTTTTAGTTTTCTTTCAAGCCATTGTACACTCTACCATCAAGGAAGTTTGAGAGTCTTTTTAGATGAAGGAGGCAGGGAAATAATGGTCTAGTGAACAATTGCTTAAGAACTGGATTGAGAAGGAGAGAGAGAGAAAGAAAGAGAGAGAGAGAGAAAGAGAGAGAGAGAGAAAGAGAGAGAGATGGAGGGAAGAAAGAGCGGGAGAGCGAGTATCGCCCCTAAAAAGCTATGCGAGAGAAATCTCACAAATGATCGATTCCTGGGGATTAATTCCTTCCTATCGAAGTCAACAACATTTAATCTTTCGATACTCGTGGCGAAATGCCGTAAACGATAAATCAAGATTCGATCTTCTGGTAATAGTCCATAAACTATATCAAATTACTTCAGGTAATCGGGATCGTTTGCTAATATCGAGGCAGCCGTAAATACTAACCACCGCCCTCGGCTTCTTATCTTTTTATTTTTTTTTATATTTTTTTTTGTTAATAAAAATGCTAGAATGCAAAGGGGGAAAATGAGGAACAGGAAAACTTGGGTTAGAGTATTATCGATAGCCGTCTAACTTTAATAATTGGGGTTTTATTGTTAACGGCTATCGATACTGGAACGCGATCACAGCTTGTTCATGCAGTTTGAAAACGCTAGACTATTTTATTTTATTTTTCTGGCGGGAGAGTGCTATTGATAAATTGTATTTAGATCAGGCTCTAATGTTAGCTCCGGGCTGGTAGGTGGGGAGGTAATAGGTCTGTGACTGTGACAAGTATCGTATGGAACTGAGCAGACTATAAAACGCTTGCTTTTGATTGGTTGGTTTTAAATGTGTATTACTATGACACAACGTATGTCATTGAAATGTGGTGGCAGACATCAGCTAGACCAATTGTATGAAATGTGGTGGCAGACATCAGCTAGACCAATTGTATGAAATGTGGTGGCAGACATCAGCTAGACCAATTGTATGAAATTTGGTGGCAGACATCAGCTAGACCAATTGTATGAAATTTGGTGGCAGACATCAGCTAGACCAATTGTATGAAATGTGGTGGCAGACATCAGCTAGACCAATTGTATGAAATTTGGTTACTTTCTGTTAATAATAACCATATATCTTGTGCATCTAGTATTCAGTGTGTGCATTGTGTTGTCTTTGAATGAGTTCTATAACAGTAGCTAAGCGGATGTATCGTGAAGGATAATCATTACCATTTTTTAAAAGTCTAGAACTGTGATGTGAGGTCAGCAGATGTTACGTAAAGAAAAGTCTTTAGAGTCTGAAAGAAAGGCATCTTCTACGGAGCTCGGCGCCTTGAACCAATTTGACAAAAAGTCAGTTACGAGAACGAAGCAGACGCGTCAGTTTGATTGGGTGATTTCAAAAGTAAATAGAGTACAAAGTATAAGTGATATTATTGTAAATAGCTTCATGAACTTTGCAAATATTTTAGAACACAAGAAAAGATAAAAAAGAAATTATGCACCATATGAGACCGACTTTTTAGTGTGTATGTGTGAATAGTTATGGGGAGAGGGTGGAGGGGATAAAGTTTTATCTGCATATCTGTATAACATTTATCTTTAATCATATAGATATGATATGATCTTTAATCATATATATATATATATAACTTTGTCTTTGGAACATTCCTACAGAAAAGAAGAGAATTACATTTTAGCCCCAAATCTCCTGGTTAGAAACAGAAACCATCTAGACGACAGTCGCAAGCATCGATACAGCCGTGACCTCAGCTGAAAGCATCGATACAGCCGTGACCTCAGCTGAAAGCATCGATACAGCCGTGACCTCAGCTGAAAGCATCGATACAGCCGTGACCTCAGCTGAAAGCGTCGATACAGCCGTGACCTCAGCTGAAAGCATCGATACAGCCGTGACCTCAGCTGAAAGCATCGATACAGCCGTGACCTTCGTGACCTCAGCCGAAAGCATCGATACAGCCGTGACCTATGTGACCTCAGCCGAAAGCGTCGATACAGCCGTGACCTCAGCTGAAAGCATCGATACAGCCGTGACCTCAGTCGAAAGCGTCGATACAGCCGTGACCTCAGCTGAAAGCATCGATACAGCCGTGACCTTCGTGACCTCAGCCGAAAGCGTCGATACAGCCGTGACCTCCGTGACCTGTGCCAAAAGCATCGATACGTCTGTGACCTCCGTGACCTCATTCGAAAGCGTCAATACAGCCGTTACCTCCGTGACCTCAGCCGAAAGAGTCGATACAGCTGTGACCTCCATGATCTCAACCGAAAGAGTTAAAACAGCACGGCCAAACATAGGTGTGGGGCCGCACTGGGTGACACCGACTGTAGTCCGACAGCCATCAGCCTCAGAAAAAGGACAAAAATGTATTTGTGTTTCATTTGCATTTTGTCTTCTTTGTTATGCTACACAAGACAAAACAACAACAACAACAACAACAAAAATACATAATAAACAACTAAACAACCCCCTCCTTTTTGTTTTATTCGACTAATACATTAGCTGTGGAAGGGGATGGGGTTTCGGCATATAAAACGAATTGGGACGTAGGCTTACAGCGACCGCTAGGTAAAAAATATCTGTAATTTCACCTTTCTATTATTGAAATATTCACTTATTAGCACTGGAGGTGTACGATCTCCTCAAAACTACACCCGCCTCTCTCAGGGGGGTGGGGAGAATGTATCACTAGCACATTGAATGCTCGTCAGTAGAGCAAACACGAGTACCAGCTGGTCTCTGTAATACATAATCTTTAACTTGAAGCCCATGCTGACCCAGGTCAAGCTACTGCCCCAGGAACAATTAGCAGTCTGTCGCCTGGAGTCCTAATTAAATGGTCCTGATAACAATGCTTGGGGGGTGGGCGCGTGCTAAGCTCGTGTTTTTGGAACTGTTGAAAGCTGACCAGCGCGCGCTCGCGACTAGTGGACAGTTGGACGTCAGCAAGTGATTAATTAGAGTTCTGTTGTTAGGTGAAGATTACTGTTTATGTATTCGAATCTCTCTATCTATCTATCTATCTATCTATCTATCTATCTATCTATCTATCTATCTATCTATCTATCTATCTATCTAGCTATCTATCTATCTATCTATCTATCTATCTATCTATCTATCTATCTATCTATCAATTGTATGTTTATCTGATTGTTGTACAGCTGTCAAAGAACTGCACATTCACGCAGGTCTGCCTTTAAAAACAACTTTTTTTTTCTCAATTAATGTATTCTTTTTTCCGTTCACTCTTCAATGCACATTTGAACAACATGATGTTGACTTTTTACAACATTACATTTACAACAAAACGGAGAATTCGTATCAACTCTAATCACAGGACGCTTGTAATCTTTCTAAGACAGATCGTTACATTGCAGAGTTAAATGCCCATGTCATCTAATCAACTTTATTCTGACATTTGTTTCTCCCTGTGTTCAATTAATCCTACTTAGAAGGGAAAATGAACGACGATCAATCCAATGTTAGGGTTGGAAATATTTACCACAGAAGTCTAGGATCACTCTGACGGTGTCTGGAAATTTAGGCACCGGATATTTAGGCACCGGATATTTTGGCACCCGGAAATTTAGGCACCCGGATATTTAGGCACCCGTAAAAATTTAGGCACCCGGATAATTAGGCACCACACAGTCCACACCAACAATCCACACAGTCCACACCAACAATCCACATAGTCCACACCAACAATTCACACACAGTCCACACCAATAATCCACACACAGTCCACACCAACAATCCACACAATCCACACCAACAATCCACACAGTCCACACCAACAATCCACACACAGTCCACACCAACAATCCACACAGTCAACACCAACAATCCACACACAGTCCACACCAACAATCCACACAGTCCACACCAACAATCCACACAGTCCACACCAACAATCCACAAACAGTCCACACCAACAATCCACACAGTTCACACCAACAATCCACACAAAGTCCACACCAACAATCCACACACAGTCCTCACCAACAATCCGCACAGTCCACAACAACAATCCACACAGTCCACACAAACAATCCACACAGTCCACACCAACAATCCACACAGTCCACACCAGCAATCCACGCAGTCCACACCAACAATCCACACACAGTCCACACCAACAATCCACTTAGTCCACACCAACAATCCACACAGTCCACACCAACAATCCACACAGTCCACACGGCCTGGCGCAGGAAACCTTCTCTCCTTCTTTCACTGTCTCGTCTACATACTGTGGTCATCCATCAACCATCTTTCACTTATCTTGACCCGGACACCAAACATCTGGCATAAAACGCTTGAGGACGAAAAAAAATGCTACCGTGACCGCACGCGCAAAGCGTTTGCACGGGTTGACCAGAGGTCATTTATTGTATTTGACCTAGGGAGAACCTATAGAAAGGGTGGGCAGCGATAAATGACAAATGAGGTCAGCGGCGCGTGCTCTGCTCGTTCTAATGAATTTATATGGTCATTACTTTTTAGACGTCTAGTCCATCGGTCATCGCCGCGTGTGTCCTTGCAGATAGAGCCTCAGAGACAATACCAATGGAAGTCAGCTGTGGGGTATGGCTCCTAAGATTCTAGCCACAGAGCATGAATAAAACGTATTAAAGTTGGCAGGTATTTGTCGACGTTGATCAATGAGATTACCGTACAGAAGGACTGGGCCAGAAGTGGGGAGTATCTCAGTGTTGGAAAACTTGTATTTCATGATTATTTCCATGTCACAGTTTCGTGACAATAAGAGCCTACTATTTTTAACTTTTAAACTTCCCTAGTCTGTAGTTCTGCCCAGTCTCGTTCTGTCGGTTAAGTTAGGTATTCTCTGTTCATGTCTCTCTGGCAGCACTAGAAGCCAATGTGTTGTGTACTGTCAATTGTTACTTTCTAGAGCTAAGTGTAGAGTAGCTCAAAGTGACACCAACATGTGATATTCAAATTCAAGATAGATAGATAGAGAGGGAGAGGGAATAAGAAAGAGAGAGAGAGAGAACGAGAAAAAAATAGAGAGAGAGAAGGAGAGAGAGAGTAAGAAAGAGAGAGAAAGAAAGAGAAAAAAAATAGAAAGAGACAGAGATAAAAGTAACAAAATAAAGAGAGAGAGAGAGAGAGAGAAAGAGATAAAAGAAAGAAAATAAAGAGAGAGAGAAAGAGATAAAAGAAACAAAATAAATAGAGAGAGAGAGAAAGATATAAAAGAAACAAAATAAAGAGAGAGAGAGAGAGAAAGAGATAAAAGAAACAAAATAAAGAGAGAGAGAGAGAGAGAGAGAGAGAAAGAGATAAAAGAAACAAAATAAAGAGAGAGAGAGAGAGAGAAAGAGATAAAAGAAACAAAATAAATAGAGAGAGAGAGAAAGAGATAAAAGAAACAAAATAAAGAGAGAGAGAGAGAGAGAACGAGATAAAAGAAACAAAATAAAGAGAGAGAGAGAAAGAGATAAAAGAAACAAAATAAAGAGAGAGAGAGAGAGAGAGAAAGAGATAAAAGAAACAAAATAAAGAGAGAGAGAGAGAGAGAGAGAAAGAGATAAAAGAAACAAAATAAAGAGAGAGAGAGAGAAAGAGATAAAAGAAACAAAATAAAGAGAGAGAGAGAGAGAGAGATATAAAAGAAACAAAATAAAGAGAGAGAGAGAGAGAAAGAGATAAAAGAAACAAAATAAAGAGAAGGAGAGAGAGAAAGAGATAAAAGAAACAAAATAAATAGAGAGAGAGAGAAAGAGATAAAAGAAACAAAATAAAGAGAGAGAGAGAGAAAGAGATAAAAGAAACAAAATAAAGAGAGAGAGAGAAAGAGATAAAAGAAACAAAATAAAGAGAGAGAGAGAGAGAGAGAGAAAGAGATAAAAGAAACAAAATAAATAGAGAGAGAGAGAGAAAGAGATAAAAGAAACAAAATAAAGAGAGAGAGAGAGAAAGAGATTAAAGAAACAAAATAAAGAGAGAGAGAGAAAGAGATAAAAGAAACAAAATAAAGAGAGAGAGAGAGAAAGAGATAACAGAAACAAAATAAAGAGAGAGAGAGAGAGAGAAAGAGATAAAAGAAACAAAATAAAGAGAGAGAGAGAGAAAGAGATAAAAGAAACAAAATAAAGAGAGAGAGAGAGAGAGAGAGAAAGAGATAAAAGAAACAAAATAAATAGAGAGAGAGAGAGAAAGAGATAAAAGAAACAAAATAAAGAGAGAGAGAGAGAAAGAGATAACAGAAACAAAATAAAGAGAGAGAGAGAGAGAAAGAGATAAAAGAAACAAAATAAAGAGAGAGAGAGAGAAAGAGATAACAGAAACAAAATAAAGAGAGAGAGAGAGAGAAAGAGATAAAAGAAACAAAATAAAGAGAGAGAGAGAGAAGAGATAACAGAAACAAAATAAAGAGAGAGAGAGAGAAAGAGATAACAGAAACAAAATAAAGAGAGAGAGAGAGAGAAAGAGATAAAAGAAACAAAATAAAGAGAGAGAGAGAGAAAGAGATAAAAGAAACAAAATAAATAGAGAGAGAGAGAAAGAGATAAAAGAAACAAAATAAAGAGAGAGAGAGAGAAAGAGATAAAAGAAACAAAATAAAGAGAGAGAGAGAAAGAGATAAAAGAAACAAAATAAAGAGAGAGAGAGAGAGAGAGAGAGAAAGAGATAAAAGAAACAAAATAAATAGAGAGAGAGAGAGAAAGAGATAAAAGAAACAAAATAAAGAGAGAGAGAGAGAAAGAGATTAAAGAAACAAAATAAAGAGAGAGAGAGAAAGAGATAAAAGAAACAAAATAAAGAGAGAGAGAGAGAAAGAGATAACAGAAACAAAATAAAGAGAGAGAGAGAGAGAGAAAGAGATAAAAGAAACAAAATAAAGAGAGAGAGAGAGAAAGAGATAAAAGAAACAAAATAAAGAGAGAGAGAGAGAGAGAGAGAAAGAGATAAAAGAAACAAAATAAATAGAGAGAGAGAGAGAAAGAGATAAAAGAAACAAAATAAAGAGAGAGAGAGAGAAAGAGATAACAGAAACAAAATAAAGAGAGAGAGAGAGAGAAAGAGATAAAAGAAACAAAATAAAGAGAGAGAGAGAGAAAGAGATAACAGAAACAAAATAAAGAGAGAGAGAGAGAGAAAGAGATAAAAGAAACAAAATAAAGAGAGAGAGAGAGAAGAGATAACAGAAACAAAATAAAGAGAGAGAGAGAGAAAGAGATAACAGAAACAAAATAAAGAGAGAGAGAGAGAGAAAGAGATAAAAGAAACAAAATAAAGAGAGAGAGAGAGAAAGAGATAAAAGAAACAAAATAAATAGAGAGAGAGAGAAAGAGATAAAAGAAACAAAATAAAGAGAGAGAGAGAGAGAAAGAGATAAAAGAAACAAAATAAAGAGAGAGAGAGAGAAAGAGATAACAGAAACAAAATAAAGAGAGAGAGAGAGAAAGAGATAACAGAAACAAAATAAAGAGAGAGAGAGAGAGAAAGAGATAAAAGAAACAAAATAAAGAGAGAGAGAGAGAGAAAGAGATAAAAGAAACAAAATAAATAGAGAGAGAGAGAAAGAGATAAAAGAAACAAAATAAAGAGAGAGAGAGAGAGAAAGAGATAAAAGAAACAAAATAAAGAGAGAGAGAGAGAGAAAGAGATAAAAGAAACAAAATAAAGAGAGAGAGAGAGAAAGAGATAACAGAAACAAAATAAAGAGAGAGAGAGAGAGAAAGGGGGTGGGAGCAAACAATGTAATATATAATAGATAATGGGTTGGGCGATGTTTCTCTATTGTAGAGAACAGATCTACCTGTACAACAAATGATAAGTATTAAGCTGGATACTTTGGTACATTAGAAAGAGTTTCAACGAGTTCTTCCAGGTGTATGGTACTTGTGCACATGACGGAGGTGTACAGGTGACAGGAAGTCTTCAGGAGATCATTTTTGAGCCATCACAAAGTTTTTTGTTTCTAGTCTGTTGTATACTGTACGAGAACAAGCCTTGAACTCAACCCAAAGGTTTCAACTCGAGAACAAGCCTTGAACTCACACCCAAAGGTTTCAACTCGAGAACAAGCCTTGAACTCAACCCAAAGGTTTCAACTCGAGAACAAGCCTTGAACTCAACCCAAAGGTTTCAACTCGAGAACAAGCCTTGAACTCAACCCAAAGGTTTCAACGATCTCCTCCCAATAGTGAGATAAAATTCTTTTCATATCTGACATGAAATCAAAGAAGAGATGTAATTGCAATAATCTTCGCATAGGGACTACAATGAATTTTGTTTCTGAACTAATGTTTAATTCACGATGACTGTCACGTGACAGTTTTTTCGTTGTTTTATCAATAAGATCACGTGACTAAATGTTGTTTGTTTACGATTGGTGAATGAGGTCCATTTCACTGCAGAAAAGCATTCTCCTGACGTCTAGAGGTCATTATTCACCATATTAAAAAATGACCTTTTGAATAATGTTTTCCTTGAAAAAAATTCTAATATGAATTAACAGGCCCTTACTACATTGCAAGTACAACTGATTTGTTCCTTGAAAAGATAAGATTCCCCACATATTTAGATTAAGGCAGTGTTTCTCAAACTTCGGTAAAAACAAAAAAGTCACCTTGGTGGCCTTTCCCTTGTCAGCTAGGGGGATATGGGGGAGTGCTGTAAGCTCCCCCCATTGGGGTTCGGGGCGGTCCTCCAACGCCAAGTGTCTTCTTGCATTCTTCACTGCCAGAAACGCATTTTTCTGACATCCACAGCTCATTATTCATCCTATTTAAATAGGCAGTCCAAATTGAGTAAAATATTGTAACGTGGGGGCAATGGCCGATACTGAAGTGTGAGTGACACTCGAGATACAATTAGGGTAGGTATATATTTATTCCGCGTATTTTGTTCGTAATATTATCTTCATGTTAAGCGAGACCTCTTTTAGTTTTTTTTTTTTTTTTGGTCAGAATAAGACGCCATAAGAATGATGGTTAAACGCTCTTTAGATTTTCGACACGCAAAATGTCTAAATTTTAAGTACCCTTTAAATAATGTTTTTTACTTTAAAAAATTGTTATGTAAATTTATAAGGCCTATCTATGGCCTCCTTCAGTCGCGAAGCGACTATGGATCATCTCATGGAAATGAGATCAATGCCTTGGCTTAGCTGTGGTCGGAACGATGTCGCCCACACATCAGTTCCCCCCTCTCCACGCAGGAACGGCAGTGCCGATACAGTTTGGGGTCAGCGGCGTCGTAGGTTCTGCCAGTGTGTAGCACTGGGTGCTGCAAGCTGCCTTAGGGTCGCCAGCTCCTGATTTTTCCTCAGGGTTGACTCCCGAAGCCTTTCCCTTGATTGGGTATAGCTGCAAGGCAACAGAATTTTGAATTCAGAGTTTTCCTTCTCCTAGGTGGGTAGCCAGCAATGGCTAACGAGCCCCTCCTGTCCGAAGCTTACTGGTTAAGGCGCCAGTTTGTATTGGGTGCGTTTTGTTGTCTAGACTATTGTGTATGTTTACGTCATCCTTAGTTTCCGCAGTGGAGAGAACTTCGTTGGTTAGCTGGTTTTCTGTTTACCCGTGATTTCTGCAACAGATTTGGACCGTCCCCCCCCCCCACTCGAAAGTAAAGGGTCGGGGGGGGGGGGGCGGATTAATGCTATCGCCCTCCCCGCCCCACCAAATCGGCCAACATACCAGAAGGGGAACTTCATAATATTGAGATTAGTTAAAATATCAATAAGTAGCTTTTATCATATAAATATGTTACTAATTATGTTAACAAACTGAGTTCTGCGAAAAAAAAAAAAAGGATTGCCCCCCCCCCACTCGAAAGTTAATGGTGGGGGGCGGAATTGATGCAATTGTCCCACCCCACCCCACCAAATCGTCCAACATATTAGAGGTAGGGGGCGATATAATCTAGAAATATGTTAAAATAGAAATAATTTGTATATATTTTTAATTTACATAAATGATTTACCAAATTGCATTACTTCAGGAACAAAAGTCAGATTATTTGCAGACGATTGCATACTATATAGAACAATAAAAACAACACAAGACACAGATATTTTACAAAGAGAATTAGATGAATTACAGAAATGGGAATCAAATTGGAGCATGTCTTTCCACACAGAAAAATGTCAGTTGTTAAGAGTAACAAAAAAACTAAAACAAATTAATTCCACTTATCTTATTCATGGCAAACCAGTAACACAGACTAAAAACGCAAAATACCTAGGTGTTATAATAAATGAAAAACTGTCATGGAATCCACATATTGATGAAACTACAAAAAAATCAAGCAAAGCATTAGGATTTATTAAAAGAAATTTCTATAAATCAAATAAGAACATAAAACTAAAATGTTATTTAACCTTGGTTAGGCCAATAATAGAATATGCATCCTACGTTTGGGACCCCTCAACTCAAGAAAACATTAAGAAACTGGAACAGACACAAAATAGAGCAGTGAGATTCATAACAAACGAATATTCACATTTGACTAGAGTAACACCTTTAGTAAAATCACTTAATTTAGAAAGCCTTCAGGACAGAAGGCTCAAAAGTAAAGTAGCAATTATACATAAAACACTGAACCATAATCTTCAAATACAAAATTTAATAAAATACTCTGAAAGACACAAAGATAAAGGCACATTCCTCGTCCCATATGCTAGGACAAATTTGTACAAATACTCCTTCTTCCCTAGTGCTATTAGAGCATGGAATGGGTTGCCTGAGCTAGCCAGGAAAACCAGTGACTTGGCAGAATTTAAGTCATTGGTTAATATGCATGACTAAATGCATGACGCGTAGGACGTAATCATCTTCTTTTTTGAAGTAACGTCTGTATTATATAAGATAAAGATAAAATATTATTAACATAAGTATAGAAATCGTATATAAATTGTGTAATGTCTATACAAAATTCGTCGGCCGAGTGGCCAGGCGCTAGGGGTACTTACTTTAGTTGTAATGTCAAAACTAGTGCGTACTTCTGAAGTAGGCTACTTCATTAGTGCTGTCTAAATTAATTTTAGTAAAAAAAAAAAGTTTAATTTAAGAAACAATAAGTAGATTTATAGTTTGGATCTACCGGTATTTCCCGTGAGCTAAAAATAGACCTAAAGTTTACTATTTGTTCTATCAACTATATATTTTGTTGTTTTGTCCGGACGCCCTAATAGCAGATAAAACCCACTACATGTTCGCGTCTCCGACAAAGATAAAAATAAAACTATTTTCCGGGACCGAATGGAGGCTATTATGAAAATAAATAGTGAAGATAGGCTTTATCGAAATTAGGTTAGAGACTGGTCCAGAAAATAAAAAAAAAATGTGGAGAGGGGGGAAGCACTCTGTGGACAGGCCTCAGGGGGAGTGGAGTTATCTGTCTTATCGGCAGACTAAAATAGTCTAGTCTAGACACTCTTAGAGAGAGAGACAAGTTGGCTGCGGAAAAGAACTTGGTGGAAAAGAAATAGATCCCGGGGGAAGGGGGGATATAAAAAAGTTTCTGTCTCACCCCCGCCTTTTTTTCAGAAACGATAAAAACAATCTCGTGAGAGGGGGGTGGGGGGGGGGGTAAATGGCAGGGCGTAAATGCGTGAGAGATGTTTATTTTATCTCGCATTCGTAAATAATTAAGTGGGGTGCAAAGGCCCCCAGCTAAAATTACCCTCGGCTCTCATGACATTGCATAGACTTGTGTGCAGTCTTGAAATAAAGAAAGACATGGCTGAGAATACGATCACAGCAGAAAGACCTTTACCTTGACCTACATCTTAACATTGACCTTGACCCAAATATTAACCTTGAACCAGATCTTGGCCTTGATCTGCATTTTTGTTTAGTGTTTTCTAGTGAGAAGGTGAAAAACAATTAGTCTTTATAAGTCAAACAGCAATTCTTCTAAGTGATATAATGAATGTGTATCATTAGACTTTGTTGACGTTCAGCAGATTGTTATTTCCTCCTTCACTGGAAGACTTTGTATACAACTGGATGTATAAAACTGGAGGTTTACAAGTGGAGGTATAAAACTGGAGGTATAAAACTGGATGTATAAAACTGCTCACCAAGAGTCCATAATTCTATAGAACACCTTGTGTAGAACGCAACTATAAAGATAACTGTCCACCTGTAATCAATTTGCGTTGCATGACAAGCTTCTCAGTTGGTTTCAAATTATCCGCTTGGCACACTCGACAAAGAGAGACGTCAGGAATATATCAATAAATATCTGTTTTTAAAAGCTCTGAGAGATATATTTAATCCTGTAAATAAAAAATAAAAAAAAAGGAAAGTTCCTTTTTCAGACCTTTTTCAGACCTTGTCATCTATAGGGCAGACGATGTTAAAGACCAACCGCCTTTACTTTCCCCAACTAAAATCAGGTATCCGTTAGAGTTGGTTGGACTTAAGGGCGCCCTAAAAAGCCCGAAATACAAAATCCCAGTCATCGCCGAAATTTGAATTAAGGACTTCAACTTTGGTGGCCCCAATTTAAACCTGACTGCCGATCTTAAGATCTTCATTCTACCTGCTGCCCGAAATTTTTTTTTTTTTTTTAATTTTATTCGGAAATTGCGGAGAATAAATAAAGCAATTAGTTACAAAAGTTTCTGGTGTTCCTACTTTAAATCAATCAAAAAGACATTTGAATTCAGCACAAGTACAAAGTTCACCGAGTGATAGGATACCGTGAATTTATATTGAAAGAAGAACCAGGTGTAATTTGTTGTCTTTCCCTTGTACATAGAATAATCAAAAGTATTTAAAAAAAAAATAATTAAAATAAAAAAAAACACGCTTATATTAAACAGCTAAAATGTAGAGAATAAAAAAAAAGCGTTGGGTGTGAATTTCACTTCACCTTTAACTAAAAGCATCCAACCCTTTTATTAGCGCCCCCGAAAGGAGAATAGACGCTCTTAGTTTTGTTTGGTCTGTCCGTCCCGTTTAGATCTCGTAAACACGAAAAAATATTGAAAATCCGACATCATGATATTTAAGACCATTCAAAGTTCTGAGGCACGGCTACCTTTTTTTCTTTCTGAAAGAGAAACATTTATTTTTTAAAATTCAAACATATGAGTGGATTTTTCACAAAAATTGACAGTTTTTACAACTATTCACAATAGTAACAATACGGGAGGTTATTAAGTAAGGGAGATCACAACAAACCATATTTTTAACACATTTATACAAACGTTTTTTTAATTAAAAAAATTTTTTTTGTGTGTATAAAATAGTATTTTATTTTTACAATTGTATTGCTAAGTTACATAACTTCTGTCTCTAAATACTACATTTACAAAAAATGTTTCCTTTTTGTTTTTGACCCTTTACAAAACATATAGATCAATTAGATATTCATTATAAGACATCAGTTCGGCCATAGTCACCCATCACACTACACTTACTTTCAACTAACCCTTGGTCTACTGGACCGTTGGGGCACCACACAAGATCTGTTAACCTTCTTTCTACTTTCTTCTCTGTCATTTGTCTTTGATAGAATCTAATTCTGATGTTCTTTCTGAAAATATTGATACCTACCTTTTTACCTGCCTGGGTGGACCACTTCGGGGGCCAATTTTTTTTGAGTTTGTGTTTCCACACAAATTGTCCTTGTAACCTTGTTTTTTTTAACGTTTTAGTGCGTTCTAAAGTTATCATTGTTTTAAAAAAATATTTTTTTTGTTACTTTTTGTTTCTAGTTACGAATAATTGATGAGCAATTTTTTAATTTGTTATTGATTCATGTGTTGTCATCTATCATGAGCATGTTTGCAAAATTTGATGACGTGGCTGAAACAATTAATTAGCGAGAACCCAGAGATCCAAGAAAGATAAAGAGTGAGTTAAGAAAGGCGTTGTAAAAATATAACATGATGTTTGTGTAAATCAGGGGTTCTCAACCTGTTGGTCGCGACCCCTTTGGGGGTCGATTGACGATTTACCAGGGGTCGCATAAGACCATCAAAATAAGGAAAGTTATTGTCTACTCTTCTATTGCTGTATGTGTGAGGGTGGGTGGGGGGTCGCGGCAGAGTGGGGGATTGTAAAAAGGGGACAAGACAATAAATTCAAAGTGGACAAGACAATAAGTTCAAGGTGGACAAGACAATAAGTTCAAGGTGGACAAGACAATAAGTTCAAGGCGGACAAGACAATAAGTTCAAGGTGGACAAGACAATAAGTTCAAGGTGGACAAGAGAATAAGTTCAAGGTGGACAAGACAATAAGTTCAAGGTGGACAAGACAATAAGTTCAAGGTGGACAAGACAATAAGTTCAAGGTGGACAAGACAATAAGTTCAAGGTGGACAAGACAATAAATTCAAGGTGGACAAGACAATAAGTTCAAGGTGGACAAGAAAATAAGTTCAAGGCGGACAAGACAATAAGTTCAAGGTGAACAAAACAATAAGTTCAAGGTGGACAAGAGAATAAGTTCAAGGTGGACAAGACAATAAGTTCAAGGCGGACAAGACAATAAGTTCAAGGCGGACAAGACAATAAGTTCAAGGCGGACAAGACAATAAGTTCAAGGCGGACAAGAAAGTAAGTTCAAGGTGGACAAGACAATAAGTTCAAGGTGGACAAGAGAATAAGTTCAAGGTGGACAAGACAATAAGTTCAAGGCGGACAAGACAATAAGTTCAAGGTGGACAAGACAATAAGTTCAAGGCGGACAAGAGAGTAAGTTCAAGGTGGACAAGAGAATAAGTTCAAGGTGGACAAGAGAATAAGTTCAATGCAGACAAGAGAATAAGTTCAATGCGGACAAGAGAATAAGTTCAAGGCGGACAAGAGAATAAGTTCAAGGTGGACAAGACAATAAGTTCAAGGTGGACAAGACAATAAGTTCAAGGTGGACAAGACAATAAGTTTAAGGTGGACAAGACAATAAGTTCAAGGTGGACAAGACAATAAGTTCAAGGTGGACAAGAGAATAAGTTCAAGGCGGACAAGAGAATAAGTTCAAGGCGGACAAGACAATAAGTTCAAGGCGGACAAGAGAGTAAGTTCAAGGTGGACAAGAGAATAAGTTCAAGGTGGACAAGAGAATAAGTTCAATGCAGACAAGAGAATAAGTTCAATGCGGACAAGAGAATAAGTTCAAGGCGGACAAGAGAATAAGTTCAAGGTGGACAAGACAATAAGTTCAAGGTGGACAAGACAATAAGTTCAAGGTGGACAAGACAATAAGTTCAAGGTGGACAAGAGAATAAGCTCAATGCGGACAAGAGAATAAGTTCAAGGCGGACAAGAGAATAAGTTCAAGGCGGACAAGAGAGTAAGTTCAAGGTGGACAAGACAATAAGTTCAAGGTGGACAAGAGAATAAGTTCAAGGTGGACAAGACAATAAGTTCAAGGCGGACAAGACAATAAGTTCAAGGTGGACAAGACAATAAGTTCAAGGCGGACAAGAGAGTAAGTTCAAGGTGGACAAGAGAATAAGTTCAAGGTGGACAAGAGAATAAGTTCAATGCAGACAAGAGAATAAGTTCAATGCGGACAAGAGAATAAGTTCAAGGCGGACAAGAGAATAAGTTCAAGGTGGACAAGACAATAAGTTCAAGGTGGACAAGACAATAAGTTCAAGGTGGACAAGACAATAAGTTTAAGGTGGACAAGACAATAAGTTCAAGGTGGACAAGACAATAAGTTCAAGGTGGACAAGAGAATAAGTTCAAGGCGGACAAGAGAATAAGTTCAAGGCGGACAAGACAATAAGTTCAAGGCGGACAAGAGAGTAAGTTCAAGGTGGACAAGAGAATAAGTTCAAGGTGGACAAGAGAATAAGTTCAATGCAGACAAGAGAATAAGTTCAATGCGGACAAGAGAATAAGTTCAAGGCGGACAAGAGAATAAGTTCAAGGTGGACAAGACAATAAGTTCAAGGTGGACAAGACAATAAGTTCAAGGTGGACAAGACAATAAGTTCAAGGTGGACAAGAGAATAAGTTCAATGCGGACAAGAGAATAAGTTCAAGGCGGACAAGAGAATAAGTTCAAGGCGGACAAGAGAATAAGTTGAAGGCGGACAAGACAAAAAGTTCAAGGTGGACAAGACAATAAGTTTAAGGTGGACAAGACAATAAGTTCAAGGTGGACAAGAGAATAAGTTCAAGGCGGACAAGACAATAAGTTCAAGGCGGACAAGAGAATAAGTTCAAGGTGGACAAGACAATAAGTTCAAGGCGGACAAAAGAATAAGTTTAATGCGGACAAGACAATTAGTTCAAGGCGGACAAGACAATAAGTTCAAGGCGGACAAGACAATAAGTTCAAGGTGGAGAAGACAATAAGTTCAAGGTGGACAAGACAATAAGTTCAAGGTGGACAAGACAATAAGTTCAAGGTGGACAAGAGAATAAGTTCAAGTTGGACAAGACAATAAGTTCAATGTGGACAAGACAATAAGTTCAAGGTGGACAAGACAATAAGTTCAAGGTGGACAAGAGAATAAGTTCAATGCGGACAAGACAATAAGTTCAAGGCGGACAAGAGAATAAGTTTAAGGCGGACAAGACAATAAGTTCAAGGTGGACAAGACAATAAGTTCAAGGCGGACAAGACAATAAGTTCAAGGCGGACAAGACAATAAGTTCAAGGTAGACAAGACAATAAGTTCAAGGCGGACAAGACAATAAGTTCAAGGCGGACAAGACCATAAGTTCAAGGTGGACAAGACAATAAGTTCAAGGTGGACAAGGCAATAAGTTCAAGGTGGACAAAAGAATAAGTTCAATGCGGACAAGACAATAAGTTCAAGGTGGACAAGACAATAAGTTCAAGGTGGACAAGACAATAAGTTCAAGGTGGACAAGACAATAAGTTCAAGGTGGACAAGACAATAAGTTCAAGGTGGACAAGACAATAAGTTCAAGGTGGACAAGACAATAAGTTCAAGGTGGACAAGACAATAAGTTCAAGGCGAACAAGACAATAAGTTCAAGGCGGACAAGACAATAAGTTCAAGGTGGACAAGAGAATAAGTTCAAGGTGGACAAGACAATAAGTTCAAGGTGGACAAAAGAATAAGTTCAATGCGGACAAGACAATAAGTTCAAGGCGGAAAAGACAATAAGTTCAAGGCGGACAAGACAATAAGTTCAAGGTGGACAAGAGAATAAGTTCAAGGCGGACAAGAGAATAAGTTCAAGGTGGACAAGACAATAAGTTCAAGGTGGACAAGACAATAAGTTCAAGGTGGAGAAGACAATAAGTTCAAGGTGGACAAGAGAATAAGTTCAAGGTGGACAAGAGAATAAGTTCAATGCAGACAAGAGAATAAGTTCAATGCGGACAAGAGAATAAGTTCAAGGCGGACAAGAGAATAAGTTCAAGGTGGACAAGACAATAAGTTCAAGGTGGACAAGACAATAAGTTCAAGGTGGACAAGACAATAAGTTTAAGGTGGACAAGACAATAAGTTCAAGGTGGACAAGACAATAAGTTCAAGGTGGACAAGAGAATAAGTTCAAGGCGGACAAGAGAATAAGTTCAAGGCGGACAAGACAATAAGTTCAAGGCGGACAAGAGAGTAAGTTCAAGGTGGACAAGAGAATAAGTTCAAGGTGGACAAGAGAATAAGTTCAATGCAGACAAGAGAATAAGTTCAATGCGGACAAGAGAATAAGTTCAAGGCGGACAAGAGAATAAGTTCAAGGTGGACAAGACAATAAGTTCAAGGTGGACAAGACAATAAGTTCAAGGTGGACAAGACAATAAGTTCAAGGTGGACAAGAGAATAAGTTCAATGCGGACAAGAGAATAAGTTCAAGGCGGACAAGAGAAAAAGTTCAAGGCGGACAAGAGAATAAGTTCAAGGCGGACAAGACAAAAAGTTCAAGGTGGACAAGACAATAAGTTTAAGGTGGACAAGACAATAAGTTCAAGGTGGACAAGAGAATAAGTTCAAGGCGGACAAGACAATAAGTTCAAGGCGGACAAGAGAATAAGTTCAAGGTGGACAAGACAATAAGTTCAAGGCGGACAAAAGAATAAGTTTAATGCGGACAAGACAATTAGTTCAAGGCGGACAAGACAATAAGTTCAAGGCGGACAAGACAATAAGTTCAAGGTGGAGAAGACAATAAGTTCAAGGTGGACAAGACAATAAGTTCAAGGTGGACAAGACAATAAGTTCAAGGTGGACAAGAGAATAAGTTCAAGTTGGACAAGACAATAAGTTCAATGTGGACAAGACAATAAGTTCAAGGTGGACAAGACAATAAGTTCAAGGTGGACAAGAGAATAAGTTCAATGCGGACAAGACAATAAGTTCAACGCGGACAAGAGAATAAGTTCAAGGTGGACAAGACAATAAGTTCAAGGCGGACAAGACAATAAGTTCAAGGCGGACAAGACAATAAGTTCAAGGTGGACAAGACAATAAGTTCAAGGCGGACAAGACAATAAGTTTAAGGCGGACAAGACAATAAGTTCAAGGTGGACAAGACAATAAGTTCAAGGCGGACAAGACAATAAGTTCAAGGCGGACAAGACAATAAGTTCAAGGTGGACAAGACAATAAGTTCAAGGTGGACAAGGCAATAAGTTCAAGGTGGACAAAAGAATAAGTTCAATGCGGACAAGACAATAAGTTCAAGGTGGACAAGACAATAAGTTCAAGGTGGACAAGACAATAAGTTCAAGGTGGACAAGACAATAAGTTCAAGGTGGACAAGACAATAAGTTCAAGGTGGACAAGACAATAAGTTCAAGGTGGACAAGATAATAAGTTCAAGGTGGACAAGACAATAAGTTCAAGGCGAACAAGACAATAAGTTCAAGGCGGACAAGACAATAAGTTCAAGGTGGACAAGAGAATAAGTTCAAGGTGGACAAGACAATAAGTTCAAGGTGGACAAAAGAATAAGTTCAATGCGGACAAGACAATAAGTTCAAGGCGGACAAGACAATAAGTTCAAGGCGGACAAGACAATAAGTTCAAGGTGGACAAGAGAATAAGTTCAAGGCGGACAAGAGAATAAGTTCAAGGTGGACAAGACAATAAGTTCAAGGTGGACAAAGACAATAAGTTCAAGGCGGACAAGAGAATAAGTTCAAGGTGGACAAGACAATAAGTTCAAGGCGGACAAGACAATAAGTTCAAGGCGGACAAGACAATAAGTTCAAGGTGGACAAGACAATAAGTTCAAGGCGGACAAGACAATAAGTTCAAGGCGGACAAGACAATAAGTTCAAGGTGGACAAGACAATAAGTTCAAGGTGGACAAGAGAATAAGTTCAAGGTGGACAAGACAATAAGTTCAAGGTGGACAAGACAATAAGTTCAAGGCGGACAAGACAATAAGTTCAAGGTGGACAAGACAATAAGTTCAAGGTGGACAAGACAATAAATTCAAGGCGGACAAGACAATAAGTTCAAGGTGGACAAGACAATAAGTTCAAGGTGGACAAGAGAATACGTTCAAGATGGACAAGAGAATAAGTTCAAGGTGGACAAGACAATAAGTTCAAGGTGGACAAGACAATAAATTCAAGGTGGACAAGAGAATAAGTTCAAGGTGGACAAGAGAATAAGTTCAAGGTGGACAAGAGAATAAGTTCAAGGTGGACAAGACAATAAGTTCAAGGTGGACAAAAGAATAAGTTTAATGCGGACAAGACAATTAGTTCAAGGCGGACAAGACAATAAGTTCAAGGCGGACAAGACAATAAGTTCAAGGTGGAGAAGACAATAAGTTCAAGGTGGACAAGACAATAAGTTCAAGGTGGACAAGACAATAAGTTCAAGGTGGACAAGAGAATAAGTTCAAGTTGGACAAGACAATAAGTTCAATGTGGACAAGACAATAAGTTCAAGGTGGACAAGACAATAAGTTCAAGGTGGACAAGAGAATAAGTTCAATGCGGACAAGACAATAAGTTCAAGGCGGACAAGAGAATAAGTTCAAGGTGGACAAGACAATAAGTTCAAGGCGGACAAGACAATAAGTTCAAGGCGGACAAGACAATAAGTTCAAGGTGGACAAGACAATAAGTTCAAGGCGGACAAGACAATAAGTTCAAGGCGGACAAGACAATAAGTTCAAGGTGGACAAGACAATAAGTTCAAGGCGGACAAGACAATAAGTTCAAGGCGGACAAGACAATGTTCAAGGTGGACAAGACAATAAGTTCAAGGTGGACAAGGCAATAAGTTCAAGGTGGACAAAAGAATAAGTTCAATGCGGACAAGACAATAAATTTAAGGTGGACAAGACAATAAGTTCAAGGTGGACAAGACAATAAGTTCAAGGTGGACAAGACAATAAGTTCAAGGTGGACAAGACAATAAGTTCAAGGTGGACAAGACAATAAGTTCAAGGTGGACAAGACAATAAGTTCAAGGTGGACAAGACAATAAGTTCAAGGCGAACAAGACAATAAGTTCAAGGCGGACAAGACAATAAGTTCAAGGTGGACAAGAGAATAAGTTCAAGGTGGACAAGACAATAAGTTCAAGGTGGACAAAAGAATAAGTTCAATGCGGACAAGACAATAAGTTCAAGGCGGACAAGACAATAAGTTCAAGGTGGACAAGAGAATAAGTTCAAGGCGGACAAGAGAATAAGTTCAAGGTGGACAAGACAATAAGTTCAAGGTGGACAAAGACAATAAGTTCAAGGTGGACAAGAGAATAAGTTCAAGGTGGACAAGACAATAAGTTCAATGTGGACAAGACAATAAGTTCAAGGTGGACAAGACAATAAGTTCAAGGTGGACAAGAGAATAAGTTCAAGGTGGACAAGACAATAAGTTCAAGGTGGACAAGAGAATAAGTTCAACGCGGACAAGACAATAAGTTCAAGGCGGACAAGAGAATAAGTTCAAGGTGGACAAGACAATAAGTTCAAGGTGGACAAGACAATAAGTTCAAGGCGGACAAGGCAATAAGTTCAAGGCGGACAAGACAATAAGTTCAAGGTGGACAAGACAATAAGTTCAAGGTGGACAAGACAATAAGTTCAAGGTGGACAAGACAATAAGTTCAAGGTGGACAAGAGAATAATTTCAAGGTGGACAAGACAATAAGTTCAATGTGGACAAGACAATAAGTTCAAGGTGGACAAGACAATAAGTTCAAGGTGGACAAAAGAATAAGTTCAAGGCGGACAAGACAATAAGTTTAAGGCGGACAAGAGAATAAGTTCAAGGTGGACAAGACAATAAGTTCAAGGTGGACAAGACAATAAGTTCAATACGGACAAGACAATAAGTTCAAGGCGGACAAGACAATAAGTTCAAGGTGGACAAGACAATAAGTTCAAGGTGGACAAGACAATAAGTTCAAGGTGGACAAGAAAATAAGTTCAAGGTGGACAAGAGAATAAGTTCAAGGTGGACAAGACAATAAGTTCAATGTGGACAAGACAATAAGTTCAAGGTGGACAAGACAATAAGTTCAAGGTGGACAAGAGAATACGTTCAAGATGGACAAGAGAATAAGTTCAAGGCGGACAAGACAATACGTTCAAGGCGGACAAGACAATAAGTTCAAGGTGGAGAAGACAATAAGTTCAAGGTGGACAAGGCAATAAGTTCAAGGTGGACAAAAGAATAAGTTCAATGCGGACAAGACAATAAGTTCAAGGTGGACAAGACAATAAGTTCAAGGTTGACAAGACAATAAGTTCAAGGTGGACAAGACAATAAGTTCAAGGTGGACAAGACAATAAGTTCAAGGTGGACAAGAGAATAAGTTCAAGGCGGACAAGAGAATAAGCTCAAGGTGGACAAGACAATAAGTTCAAGGTGGACAAAGACAATAAGTTCAAGGTGGACAAGAGAATAAGTTCAAGGTGGACAAGACAATAAGTTCAATGTGGACAAGACAATAAGTTTAAGGTGGACAAGACAATAAGTTCAAGGTGGACAAGAGAATAAGTTCAACGCGGACAAGACAATAAGTTCAAGGCGGACAAGAGAATAAGTTCAAGGTGGACAAGACAATAAGTTCAAGGTGGACAAGACAATAAGTTCAAGGCGGACAAGACAATAAGTTCAAGGCGGACAAGACAATAAGTTCAAGGTGGACAAGACAATAAGTTCAAGGTGGACAAGACAGTAAGTTCAAGGTGGACAAGACAATAAGTTCAAGGTGGACAAGAGAATAATTTCAAGGTGGACAAGACAATAAGTTCAATGTGGACAAGACAATAAGTTCAAGGTGGACAAGACAATAAGTTCAAGGTGGACAAGAGAATAAGTTCAAGGCGGACAACACAATAAGTTTAAGGCGGACAAGAGAATAAGTTCAAGGTGGACAAGACTATAAGTTCAAGGTGGACAAGACAATAAATTCAAGGCGGACAAGACAATAAGTTCAAGGCGGACAAGACAATAAGTTCAAGGTGGACAAGACAATAAGTTCAAGGTGGACAAGACAATAAGTTCAAGGTGGACAAGACAATAAGTTCAAGGTGGACAAGAGAATAAGTTCAAGGTGGACAAGACAATAAGTTCAATGTGGACAAGACAATAAGTTCAAGTTGGACAAGACAATAAGTTCAAGGTGGACAAGACAATAAGTTCAAGGTGGACAAGAGAATACGTTCAAGATGGACAAGAGAATAAGTTCAAGGCGGACAAGACAATAAGTTCAAGGTGGACAAGACAATAAGTTCAAGGTGGACAAGACAATAAGTTCAAGGTGGACAAGAGAATAAGTTCAATGCGGACAAGAGAATAAGTTCAAGGCGGACAAGAGAATAAGTTCAAGGCGGACAAGAGAATAAGTTCAAGGCGGACAAGACAAAAAGTTCAAGGTGGACAAGACAATAAGTTTAAGGTGGACAAGACAATAAGTTCAAGGTGGACAAGAGAATAAGTTCAAGGCGGACAAGACAATAAGTTCAAGGCGGACAAGAGAATAAGTTCAAGGTGGACAAGACAATAAGTTCAAGGCGGACAAGACAATAAGTTCAAGGAGGACAAGACAATAAGTTCAAGGTGGACAAGACAATAAGTTCAAGGCGGACAAGACAATAAGTTCAAGGCGGACAAGACAATAAGTTCAAGGTGGACAAGACAATAAGTTCAAGGTTGACAAGAGAATAAGTTCAAGGTGGACAAGACAATAAGTTCAAGGTGGACAAGACAATAAGTTCAAGGCGGACAAGACAATAAGTTCAAGGTGGACAAGACAATAAGTTTAAGGTGGACAAGACAATAAATTCAAGGCGGACAAGACAATAAGTTCAAGGTGGACAAGACAATAAGTTCAAGGTGGACAAGAGAATACGTTCAAGATGGACAAGAGAATAAGTTCAAGGTGGACAAGACAATAAGTTCAAGGTGGACAAGACAATAAATTCAAGGTGGACAAGAGAATAAGTTCAAGGTGGACAAGAGAATAAGTTCAAGGTGGACAAGAGAATAAGTTCAAGGTGGACAAGACAATAAGTTCAAGGTGGACAAAAGAATAAGTTTAATGCGGACAAGACAATTAGTTCAAGGCGGACAAGACAATAAGTTCAAGGCGGACAAGACAATAAGTTCAAGGTGGAGAAGACAATAAGTTCAAGGTGGACAAGACAATAAGTTCAAGGTGGACAAGACAATAAGTTCAAGGTGGACAAGACAATAAGTTCAAGTTGGACAAGACAATAAGTTCAATGTGGACAAGACAATAAGTTCAAGGTGGACAAGACAATAAGTTCAAGGTGGACAAGAGAATAAGTTCAATGCGGACAAGACAATAAGTTCAAGGCGGACAAGAGAATAAGTTCAAGGTGGACAAGACAATAAGTTCAAGGCGGACAAGACAATAAGTTCAAGGCGGACAAGACAATAAGTTCAAGGTGGACAAGACAATAAGTTCAAGGCGGACAAGACAATAAGTTCAAGGCGGACAAGACAATAAGTTCAAGGTGGACAAGACAATAAGTTCAAGGCGGACAAGACAATAAGTTCAAGGCGGACAAGACAATAAGTTCAAGGTGGACAAGACAATAAGTTCAAGGTGGACAAGGCAATAAGTTCAAGGTGGACAAAAGAATAAGTTTAATGCGGACAAGACAATAAGTTCAAGGTGGACAAGACAATAAGTTCAAGGTGGACAAGACAATAAGTTCAAGGTGGACAAGACAATAAGTTCAAGGTGGACAAGACAATAAGTTCAAGGTGGACAAGACAATAAGTTCAAGGTGGACAAGACAATAAGTTCAAGGTGGACAAGACAATAAGTTCAAGGCGGACAAGACAATAAGTTCAAGGCGGACAAGACAATAAGTTCAAGGTGGACAAGAGAATAAGTTCAAGGTGGACAAGACAATAAGTTCAAGGTGGACAAAAGAATAAGTTCAAGGCGGACAAGACAATAAGTTCAATGCGGACAAGACAATAAGTTCAAGGCGGACAAGACAATAAGTTCAAGGCGGACAAGACAATAAGTTCAAGGTGGACAAGAGAATAAGTTCAAGGCGGACAAGAGAATAAGTTCAAGGTGGACAAGACAATAAGTTCAAGGTGGACAAAGACAATAAGTTCAAGGTGGACAAGAGAATAAGTTCAAGGTGGACAAGACAATAAGTTCAATGTGGACAAGACAATAAGTTCAAGATGGACAAGACAATAAGTTCAAGGTGGACAAGAGAATAAGTTCAACGCGGACAAGACAATAAGTTCAAGGCGGACAAGAGAATAAGTTCAAGGTGGACAAGAGAATAAGTTCAAGGTGGACAAGACAATAAGTTCAAGGCGGACAAGACAATAAGTTCAAGGCGGACAAGACAATAAGTTCAAGGTGGACAAGACAATAAGTTCAAGGTGGACAAGACAATAAGTTCAAGGTGGACAAGACAATAAGTTCAAGGTGGACAAGACAATAAGTTCAAGGTGGACAAGACAATAAGTTCAAGGTGGACAAGAGAATAAGTTCAAGGTGGACAAGACAATAAGTTCAATGTGGACAAGACAATAAGTTCAAGGTGGACAAGACAATAAGTTCAAGGTGGACAAGACAATAAGTTCAAGGTGGACAAGAGAATACGTTCAAGATGGACAAGAGAATAAGTTCAAGGCGGACAAGACAATAAGTTCAAGGTGGACAAGAGAATACGTTCAAGATGGACAAGAGAATAAGTTCAAGGTGGACAAGACAATAAGTTCAAGGTGGACAAGACAATAAATTCAAGGTGGACAAGAGAATAAGTTCAAGGTGGACAAGAGAATAAGTTCAAGGTGGACAAGAGAATAAGTTTAAGGTGGACAAGACAATAAGTTCAAGGTGGACAAAAGAATAAGTTCAATGCGGACAAGACAATAAGTTCAAGGCGGACAAGACAATAAGTTCAAGGTGGACAAGAGAATAAGTTCAAGGCGGACAAGACAATAAGTTCAATGTGGACAAGACAATAAGTTCAAGGTGGACAAGACAATAAGTTCAAGGTGGACAAGACAATAAGTTCAAGGTGGACAAGACAATAAGTTCAATGTGGACAAGACAATAAGTTCAAGGCGGACAAGAGAGTAAGTTCAATGTGGACAAGACAATAAGTTCAAGGCTGACAAGAGAGTAAGTTCAAGGTGGACAAGAGAATAAGTTCAAGGTGGACAAGACAATAAGTTCAAGGTGGATATATGTTCAGTTTAAATAATACAGATGAGGTGGGCTGAAATCGGGAGCATGAAATGCTAAAAGTAACGGGAGTGGCCACACTAAGTGCGGCAAAGTACCAGGAGGTACCAAAATGAGATAATTCCGGACAGCAAATAGCGGATAAAAATATATTTCGTAAATGCAAGATATGGTGTGCTGAGTGGTTAAGCTTCAGAACCGAAGGGTATCGGGTTTGAATCTCGGTGAAGATTTGGATTTTGAACTGCTGGATCTTTTAAGACGTATGTGAGTTCACCCAACTCTAATGGATGCCTGACAGGTGGTTGGTCGTTTTTCTGGCAACATGACACCCTCGTTAAACTGTCGGGCATATAAACAGATGATCTTTACATCATCCAACCTATAGATCGCAAGTTGAAACAAAGAAAAGTTCTATGAAATGTTCTGAAAATATATGAACGTTAGAGGCTAACTGTAAAATAAAAGTCTCTTGAATTTCATAATGAACATAATTGAGACCCTTTGACAGATATAATGTCTACTTTAGCCACTAATCTTCCGCAGTCCATCTTTCAAGTCCAGTCCAGTAAATCTTATTGACCGACTGGAAGACGTCATGTTATCTCTGAATCAAGGTCAGGCGAGGAAACTTTTCCAGAAGTTTCTCAAATCCACGTTACTTTGCGTGATAAACTATTGTCCTCCTGAGAGCCATCGACTCTAAAAGAAACGGGGCTCGTCCAGGTCTGCGGCTGGCCTCCAGCCGCGGTGAGTGGCCTTAGAGGACCACTTGGACGCAAGTTACAGTTGGGACTTTAAGATAACCGACCCATTCCCCCCCACCTTTGTAAGGTTCTCTCTGGAGATGTTTAGTTTCTACTCGAGATGTCTAAACATCATGGGAGAGGTTGAATTTACAGACAGGGAGGTAGCTAGGTGGCTTGTGGGTTGAAAGAGGTGGTTCAAGTCTGGCAAGCGTAGCTGTGGATTGAAACCCGGGATCAATGTAGTGATGAGATGATATTTGATTGGCACACAAACATTAATGTGAACATACTCACACTGTATGGGAAGTGTACCACGTGAGCAAGTAAGAATCAACAATACCTACTCATAGACACTGCTACACATACACGGGGATCTTCAGATGTGTACATGAACACACACACACACACACAAGAAACAAGGTCACACACACACGCACAAAAAACAAGGACAACCAATAATGAGCACACTGAGATGATAACACGCGTCCTTGACCTATAATGACTTATCCTGACTTTGTACTGATTTTATACCGACTTTCTCCTGACTTATCCTTTCTTTTGACTTCCCCCAAGACTTATCATGACTTTCCACTTATTTTATACTGACTTCCCCTCACTTTTCCTGATTTCCCAGTTTCCCCTGATTTTATCCTTATTTCACCCTGGCTTTACCCTGATTTCAACCCAATTTTATCTTGACGATTTCCTGTAACTTTGACTTTATCCTGACGTCATCTTTATGTGAGCTTGCGCTCCCAGAGCTATATTTTTATATATTTTATTTTTATAGGCTAGTGCTAAACTTATTATTTGTACTTCCGCTTTTTGTGTATAAAAAGTGATGCCACGATGTTTTAAAAACAGTTGAGTGTACAGTTGACCAGTGGTCAGTACCATATCTGTCTGTGTGACAGCTGAAGATCTTTGTGGTCTGTCGTCTAATTATATTTTTATTCCTGTACCTGGGACGGCCTGTAAGTGTAGAAATATTTTATATTTTTTACTAGATCTATACTATGTGTAAGGTAGTTGTTTTATTTTCTACTTGGACTATTTGTCATAATAGTTGGCAACATGCTGTACGGAAGATGGCGGCGTCCATCAGTCCTAATAGAATATAGATCTAATATAGTTTGTATTTATGTATTGCAGGCTATTATTACTGTTGCTTTTAGCTGCTGTGTTACTGATGAAATACATGCTGCTGTATCTAATATTGCTGCTTATAATTGCTGTTGTAGATCTATTCTAATTCTAGGGAATCTAGTGTTATTTTGTTTCTGCTATTGATAGTTTTGTTATTGTTTCTCTAGATCTATTCTAATTCTAGGGAAGCTAGTGTTATTTTGTTTCTGTAGTGTTGCCTTATTAGTGGCTTAGTTATATTTATAGTCTGTTTCTCAGTTCTGTTCTTAGTGAATAGTAAGGTACTGAGCCTAAGGACAAGGTGTTCTTGTTTATAGTTACGGGTTGGTTGTAATAGTAGGATATTGTAGATCTAGACTAGTTTATTGTAGATCCAGGTCTATAGTGTAGTAGTTTTAGTTAGATAGTTGGTTTGATTAGTTTGTGTTAGATAGTTGGTTTGGTTAGTTTGTTGGTGTTTGTAGTAGCGTAGATTTAGAGGGTTTTAGTTAGTTGCTGAGTTCAGTTGTAGTGGTTAGTCAAGTTAGTGTATATATTATTTTTTATTATTGATTTATTTTTGTATGTAAATAAAGTTTCTTTTTGTTTTATTTATCCTAAAGTAAAAGTTTCGTTATTGCTTTCTTTTAGTTAGTTTAGTTTAGTCTAGTTGTCTGGTTACTTAGGTGACTCTAGCCCCTTGGTCGCAGACTGAGGTGTCACAGATTGAGCCCACCCAGTAGCGCAAACATCTGCCTACTGTATAAAATTTAATGTTGAGCAGCAGTAAGAATAGGTCCTCCCACTCGCGCCTGCCTGACCTGCTCACATTTACTTTATGATGTCTTTGCCCTGACTTTATCATGACTTTATCGAGAGAAGCTTTTTTCCTGCTCATATTTTCTTCTGTTTCCTTACAACCTACAAGCACCATTATTCTATGACAACTATGTCAATCCTTTGGGCACTAATTATGGACACCAAAAGTGTTATATATGCAAATCATATGTAGAACGTAGCACAATCAGTTCCCTTGTAAAGCCCCCACCCCACCCCCTCGCTCTATCCAAGTCTTAACACAAAGCTTGATTCTAATTGTGCAAAAGAACAAATTCATTCTTCCTGAAGATGAATGGAGAATCATGGGAAGACTTTTCTGTTCTCTCCTTATTTGATGTTCATAAAACATTTCTGGGGTTAGGGACTGGTCAAGGAATTGACGACTGACTGACCATCCATCAGTGGACATGACAGTCGCACAGATCTAGGGGTTCGTGCCATGTCCACAGGGAGAGACTGATGAATTGAGATACTCCTCGACCTCCCCCCCACACACACACACACATCGCCTTCTATCTTCGAAGTCCGAGATGGAACCCGGGCCCAGTTTTTCTCCTATGACCTATTCCCACAAGCTCGCTCCTGACATGGCCTTCACTGCTGCAGCCACCGTCCCAGAGGGACAACGACAATGATGGCTGGCCTAAACAATCAGACAAAACACCGTGGTGTCCCCCCTCTAACCCCGTCCTTTGTGATGAAATGAGTTGCAATAGTCCATTTCAACTGGGCGGACGCTGTGTAACTCAGACCCGATCAGCAGGATTTGATTAAAAAATGCTTTTCCTTTCGATTTAGGCAATCTTCGGGAAATCCACGACAACGTCCGTGTGGGAATTCCCGAGAGTCGAACACGAGAGTCTGTCTTAGCAGTGATGGAAAGTGAAGGGGGGGGGGGGGGGGGAGAAGGGGGTATGAAGAAAAGGCGGGAAAACGTCTCCAGTGGAAACGTCTGCTAATTGTACAGAAATCTGGTCACTGGCTGGTTACTCGAGCATTATCTGGCCTAGAGAAATGACAAATTTTAAAGGAAGGGCCACAGGCGATTGATTTCACTGCGTTGTCACTGGGGTGAGGGCGAGCTGTTCCTCTGTACTCCCAAATCACTTCTTCGACCTGCACCCTTACGCAACCCTCCCTAGACATTCAATGAGATTGCCCAGGCACGTGTGATAACTGGCACTTTTGTTTGAATCAGTTCAGTGCAAGAAAAGAAAATAGAAATGAAAAAACAAAAAGATGTGTATTGGGACAACTACAATCTAGTAATGAAAGACTAGGAAAGAATTGATTCATTAATATTTTATTTTATGTATTAATTATAAATAAATCATTGTTTTCATTATCGAATACAGTTTTTGAAGTGAATATAGAAGTGAAGCTAGGTGCTGAAACAAATGAAGATATAAATGAACAGCAGCACCCGGGACCAAGTTTTTTTTAAATGACAGAATTCACTACCAAGTTTTTTTAAATGACAGAATTCACTACCAAGTTTTTTTAAATGACAGAATTCACTACCAAGTTTTTTAATGACAGAATTCACTACCAAGTTTTTAAATGACAGAATTCACTACCAAGTTTTTAAATGACAGAATTCACTACCAAGTTTTTAAATGACAGAATTCACTACCAAGTATTTTAAATGACAGAATTCACTACCAAGTTTTTTTTAATGACAGAATTCACTACCAAGTTTTTTTAAATGACAGAATTCACTACCAAGTTTTTAAATGACAGAATTCACTACCAAGTTTTTAAATGACAGAATTCACTACCAAGTATTTTAAATGACAGAATTCACTACCAAGTATTTTAAATGACAGAATTCACTACCAAGTTTTTTTAAATGACAGAATTCACTACCAAGTTTTTAAATGACAGAATTCACTACCAAGTATTTTAAATGACAGAATTCACTACCAAGTTTTTAAATGACAGAATTCACTACCAAGTATTTTAAATGACAGAATTCACTACCAAGTTTTTTTAAATGACAGAATTCACTACCAAGTTTTTTTAAATGACAGAATTCACTACCACGTTTTTTTAAATGACAGAATTCACTACTTTCTTTCATGTATGTATCAGTTTTTTAAGGGATCGTAATTTTGTTTTGTATAATGACGTAGAAAGCCATTGTCAGTTATGACAAAACTTGTACGAGGTGAATCTATGTAAGATCTCTTTTCACGGTCTGCGCATGTCTCCGTAGGTTGCTTTTCTTTGGAACTCGATAGTCTCGTGACATATAATAGTGTTTACCTTATCCACAGATTCGCTACAACAACCAAAAACACAATGTCTGGAGTGAAACCATACACTGATTTGACAGACTGTTTAACAACCTGATCGACAATAGCTTCTTGCAGTGATCATTTTAAAAAATGTCTGCCTGGACATTATGTTGAACCTGCAGATTTGTTTTTGTATGTTTCCGGTTCAAATACACACTTCCGTTCGTTTTCTATTTAATGTGTTTGAACATGATGTGTATTCAATTTCCTATGGGATTGGATTTGAATCATGTCAACTGAATCGATTTGGGAGGTCCTGCCATTAAGCTGATCTACTGGATGTGATTAGGTTTAAAACAAAGTGTACACGAGCAGTTCTCAGCTTGTTTCTCCCCACACACATCAGCAGGCAACCCTTAGGCTGTTCAATGGTCTCACCTACTTTTTACTTTCATTAAAACACATCAAAGTATTCATCTTTTTTTAGAAAGGTTAAACCAATTTCCCGAAATTGTCTTTCGATTATCTTACGCCGGTCCTACAAAATCTTCAAGACTACTTGAAGAAAATATTGAGAATTGACATTTTGTTATCAGCTTGTAAGTATTTCTTTAAGGTGACTTCTGGTCTTTAGCTTAAGTTAATGAAGATGTTAACCCTACTTGGAGATTTATATCATTTCTGGACAAGAACATGTTACGTCACACTGACCTATGTAACAGCATTTGATTTCTCTCGATACTAAAATAGAAACATTAAGAGTTGGTTAAACTAGGAAATTAAAAGTAAATGTGAACCTTTCAAATATTAAAAAAAATATAAATTTTCAAAGTATTTTTTCTTGTTACGAGCATTGGTTGTGTCTTTCAGAATTTCCATCTATCTAGAAGACTGGCCCGCACACTTTCTCCTTAACGTAAAAATTTCGCACATTCTTTTAGTATCCGGCGATACACATTGCTTCATTCTTCAGATTCACGTGGGGGCGAAGCGACAATGGATCATCTCATGGAAATGAGATGAATGCCTGGGCATTAGCTGCGGTCGGAACGATGTCGCCCAAACATCAGTTCCCTCCTCTCCACGCAGCTGATGTATCCAAAGGAACGGCAGTGCCAATACAGTCAGCGGCGTCGCAGGTTCTGCCAGGATGTAGCACTTGGTGCTGTAAGCTGCCTTAGGGTCACCAGCTCCTGATTTTTCCTCAGGCGACAAGAATATATAATATTATATAATATTAACAATATGTTACTATCCAGTGAACGATTTGTCTGTGAACAATTTGTCGGTGAACGAATTGTCGTGTGAACTAATTGTCGGGGGAACGAAATGTCTGGTGAACGAATTGTAGCGTGAAGGAAAAGTCGTGAACGATTTGTCATTGAACGAAATGTCTGTGAACGAATTATCGTGGAACCTTCTGTCACACTACTTCTGCTAGCTACACAAACACACATGCACCTACAAACACACATGCACCTACAAACACACATGCACCTACAAACACGTGAAAGAATAGTTGATGCTGTACTCATAAACATACCGATAAGAATCGCAAACACCAAACACACACACACAGACCTAACCACGCGCTCACTGACATAACCACACACACACAGAGACCTAACCACACGTGACCTCGAAGGCGCCGAACCACACACACATAGTACCACACGCACACAGTTTAGGGTCAGCTGAGACAAATATTTGCCAACCACTGAAGTAATTAGGTCAATCTGCCGGACCGCCTCTAGATTCCCCGCAAGCCAGAGGGAGTTTATCATTCCGTGTCCATGTATCCACTGTCCGGTATTGGCTACTGGGATTGACCAATGATTTACTAGTCTCTCGCGACTTCCCGGGTGACATTCATGGTCATTTATGGTCAGCCTTTGGAAAGATATCTTGGACCTTATGACAATATGAGCATAAAAATACTATCCCAAAACTAATATGTGAGTTTTCAGTTCGCAGTCTTTGAAAATCAAACCACGACCTGCCAGTAATATGCAAAGTAGGGCAAAAGGGTTGATTTCTTTGGATTCAAAAACATGTATTTAAAAAAATCGATTATCTTTTTCTTATTCTAATAAATTGTTTTCATTCCCTACAAGCGTACTGACCTCTTGGAGGACGGCTATGTCGAGCATTGTTTCATAGCAAACATTTGTAAATGTGATGCATTTTAACATATTTTAAAATCAATAGCCAACAAAAAGACAAATTTGTTAGTGACGTTCATAGAATACCGCATGGCTTTTGTTTTGGTGACGCAATACAGATTTAGTTTGGTATTAAACAAAATTAGGTTTCGATGAGAAGGTTTTAGTTACAATTCAAATAATATATTTTGTGTGTGTGGTTTATTCAGATTATACTTTCATTTACACTAGCACACAAGACAAACAGGTTAACGCATCCACGGCCAGACCATATAATACTGTTGAGTAGTCAAGGTTATTGAGCAGTTGTATATAGGTCCTGATCAAGTACAGTGTTCATTGTACTATACTCACTGGAGTTCATCAATTATAGAGTCATAGTCACAGATATAGGAGCAAAAGCGAGTGGTCAAAACATGCCAAAATTGTTCATGGTTTTGTTGGTGCGTTTACCAGCTGATCAGCTTGAATTGTTATTGTCGTTATGTTTTGATGTCCAACACTACAAACTTATAGCTGGGATTACAGACATTGTTCCTGGTCACCACGTAACAAATTAAGTTTTAATTATCTAATTTAAATTCTTTTATTATCAATTTTTATATTCATAATAATAAATGAATTAAAAATTTTAAGCATTGCTTTCCTTATCAAATCGTCTTAGAAAAGGTTTGTATGTTTGTAAATAAAAAGGCAAATAGAAAATTATTATAAAAAAAAGATATACTTTCGGAGGACTGTAAACAACTATTTCGAACACGATCGAAGTGGAAACATCTTCTGTTTGAATAACTTTAGAAAAGTACATGATTTAATTGAGTTTCTGTTGAGGTGAACCTTTACATTCACAGTTATAGTGTCCACCTTTTATTTTGAGCAGAAAAGAACGGCATGTCACGTCACATAGGTTTCCATGCAGAAATGAAATGAGCTTTTTGGAGATAATTGAAATATATCAATCATCAATGTTTCCCAAACCTTTTCAGTAACTAAATACAGCTCATGTTATGAGTAATAACCTAACCATCAACGCCGATGTGGTTTGTTATCTCAGGGGGTCACCCTCAGCCACGTTCCTCCATCAAAACCCTCCCCCTTTTAAAAAAAAATAGTATCGTTAGATTGTTCTTTTTGTTATTACAAGTAGGAAGTGCTTACTTACATTGAAAGATCCCTCCCCCCAGACTCCCATGACACACCTCTGAACATTTCTTTAAAATAAAATAATTATTTTATTTTCTTCGTGGTGTAAGAAATAAACTTGGCCGAAATACTCACAGAGGCACCCAGAAGCTCCTCAAAGCCCCAAGAACTTCGTCGAGGCACTCATAAGCTCCAGGATCTTTCCAGCAAGAGAAACGCTGGCCTCTTGAAGATAAGAAGGTAGGGTGTTGTAGAATTTGGCCTCTTGAAGATAAGAAGGTAGAGTGTTGTAGGATTTGGCCTCTTGAAGATAAGAAGGTAGAGTGTTGTAGAATTTGGCCTCTTGAAGATGAGAAGGTAGGGTGTTGGAGAATTTGGCCTCTTGAAGATAAGAAGGTAGAGTGTTGTAGAATTTGGCCTCTTGAAGATGAGAAGGTAGAGTGTTGTAGAATTTGGCCTCTTGAAGATGAGAAGGTAGAGTGTTGTAGAATTTGGCCTCTTGAAGATAAGAAGGTAGAGTGTTGTAGAATTTGGCCTCTTGAAGATAAGAAGGTAGAGTGTTGTAGAATTTGGCCTCTTGAAGATAAGAAGGTAGAGTGTTCTTCTCTATCTGCTGGAGATGATGACAAAGACTAGACAAACGAAGAATGGCAATGAACACTTTTGTTTTAGACAGAAAATGAACCTTTTCAAAACCTTTTCAAAACAAAATTAAGATGCTGTTGATTTTTTGAGACTCGAGATTTCGTGTGAGATTTGAAGGCGATCTGAATGCCACGTCTCAACGCTAAGAACCTAAAACATCTGTCAGAGATAAACTAAGAGCTAAATAGAGTATTGTTGAATGAAGACGATTGGGGCTGAATAGAAATGGAAAGTGGGGTCAGCTTGGAAAAGATGAAAAGGGGGGGGGGGGAATAGATGGCGAGTATTAAAAAAAAAAGGAGACCGCGAGATTGAGAAGTTCAAGAAGTTAGCCCCGCAGTAAATGAGGCAAAGATAGATACACTGTCCGCCTTCTGCTGGATGACCTCAGTGGAGACATTTTCCTTTTAAGCCACGTGACCTAGATCTATTTTCTCTCTTCGCTGGGTCCTTTTATTTTTCTTCTTATTTTATCTCAAGATTCGGCCTCATTTGCATTTGTTGGCATTTTATTTTCATTACTTTCTTTATTTTGCCATACATTTAACATATTTTTAATGAATTCAGTTTCACACTACGCAATTTTAAACTTTTTAATTCTTTTTTTTTTTTTGCTATTATTTAAAAGAACTTAATGAATTAAACTTTGAATGAGTTGCTTGCGCGGTTTTGAAATTGTCAGGGGTATACATTATTGTCAGGGGTGTACATTATTGTCATTATGGAACCTTCCAGAATCAGTCTTGAACGTTCGAATAAGAATATTTGGCCTAAGAATTCACTCTTGGACCAAACAAGTCTCTAGCATAGAAAGTGAAAGCAGACATTTATCGTGTGTATATACATTGGGGGGATTTTTGTACTCCACCCCACCCCTCTTCAGCTACACCGATGCATGTGGTTGTTATTACTTTTTCAGTATTCATCTTTAATACGTTAGAAATCATTTAAAAAAAAACACATTGGATGTTTATAAATCTGAAAAATTACAATTCAGCACTATTAGCTAACCAGGGGGTCTACCGAATACTGAAAAACATGACAAGGGGTCTACGAGACAAATAAGTTTGGGAACCGCTGATCTAGTGAAACTATTTATTAAACTAATGATTAATGAACTATATCTAAGAAATTCTTGCACACAAACACACACATATATGTATATATGACCTATGACCACATGTAAGTTAACACTGAATTTATGAAACAAGTCTGTTAAATAAGCAATGTCGGACTTCAGTATGATTAAATTTCAATTTAAAATGAGATCTGTGATATCCAAGAACTCCGATACAAAGTCAAAAAGAAAAAAAAATAAAGCAAATAAAGCTTTTCGACCACCAACGAACTTCAGTGTGAAGGACAAACTGATGAAAGTTCTCCACACATTTTTAAGTAATGGCGTATTTGACATGTTGCTTCAGTTAACTGCGTTAATAACAAATTGAAGATATTCAAGCATCTATCACTCTTTCCCTATCCACAATAGGACCCAACCATGAAAGGTGCTCCATTCATTGCTACTTGCATTATAGTTAAAGGGAGTGCGTCTTCTTTATAGTAGTCCTTCAAAACATTCAATATTAATGATCAGTTTTCACAAAAAGAAGTGTTGTTGTTTTTTTTTCCGTGTATTTCTGGATCCATACTATTCCATACTAAAACGAACATTCGACAATACTAAATGTTTCTTTACCGACAAGTTTGACTTGCCCACTTGTATTAGGAACTCATTTCGTCAATAGGCTTTGAATTGTTTTGCTGCTTAAAGGAATTCTGTAATACTATCAGATGTAGGTTTGTGGACAAAATAGTTCTTAAAACTTCTTCAGTGGAGGGGAAAATATTTTTTACGCCTATTGTGTGATGTTTTCCAAATTTCGCAAAAAGTAAAAGATATTTTAAGACACTTGCAAACCATCATCTTCTCTTTTTTATGCCAAAGCAAAGATTTTGTCCACTATAGATCTTTTCTCAACTTTATCATTGATTGTTCCAAACCTTTTCGAATCTTCATCCACTTAATCAGGGTGGCATCGTCTCAAAAGTGCCAATAAATAACACTTTGTTGCATAAAAGACACATAGGCAATATAAGTGGGACATGGGTAGATGAACAAGTTTAAAAATTTAAACCACTGTGTAATTTCATAATTAAATTTGGCCATGTTAAATATCAGTTCCCTGTTGGCTAAATTAAATTATTTAAATGAGGTATTAAAATACTTTTTTTTATTCGAACAATAGGATTAAAATTTAAACAAATTATATTTGTATAAGATAATTGTTAATTACATAACTTTAATTAAAATCGCGACCTTCTTAAATTGAGATCGAGTCTCGTAGACCCCCATTTACAGCTTGTAGACCCCCAATTCATTTCTTAACTTTCGTAGACCCCTTGGAAGTCATCGTAGACCCCTGGGGTCTATATAGGATAGACCACTCTGGGCATTACTGCACTAGATAGTTCATTAAATAATTCATAAACAGATTAGTCACAGTACAAACAGTTAACCTTTGGTTACTGTAGAACTTTTATTGTTTCATTTCTTTGTATAAGTATGTTTTCAAAACACTCAACTAGTAGATCAGGTTGACCTGAAGACTTCACGAGAAGTTCATGGTGAGCACATTGTGAGCAAAGGACGAGAAGTCTCAGAAGTACCAGGAATAGTTTTTGTTATGTAAAAAACTAGTTCCAATAACAGAGAACGTATGCATTTTGTCGTCTTTTTGGAATTGTTATTATTTTATTAATTTTATTTTGCATAGAACTTGTTGAGATAGAACTACTGATAACTGTACACAATTCCGTTAAGTTACTCCCCTGGGCTAGCGGCTTTTGACGCGTCTGCTATCTTGCAAGTTGACGAAGAGTCCCATTGATATAAGCGAGATAAAAAAACCAAAAGAAAGTTGTTCCAGTCTATCGAAACTCCGTGATGGAATGCCGGGTGTGTTTTGCCTTCAAACTATTCAAGTACTTACAAAATAAAGCAGGTTCTATCAGTCTATTGTTAATTTAATTTTTTTTAGCTTATTTATCGTGGTGCGTCTGTGCAAAACTACTGTCATGGGTCGCCGCTGATTCAGTACATTTCCTACATAAAACCAAATGAACTATTTACGACTATCGATTTGACCTATCCCTTAGTCTGTTGGACCGTTGGAGCACCATGCAAGACTCATCGACCGTCTTTCTCCATACCTCTCTGTCTTTTTCCTTAGTTAGAACCTATTTAAACGTCCATTCCTTATGTTGTCCTCCCATCGCTTTCTCTGTCTGTCTTTTCTTCTTTTTCCTGGTACTGTTCCCTGAAGGAAGGTCTTTGCGAGCCTCGAAGATCTTGTAATATGGCCATAGATTTTAAGCTTCCGTTTTCTTTACGATAGTTAGCAGGTCATCATTGGGCTCCAATCGCTGCAGTAACCCTGTCTCTGATTTCTTGGTTTGTGATGGGGTCTTTGACTGTGATACCTAGGATCCTTCTTTAGCATCTCAATTCCATTGCTAGGATCCTCCTCTCTAGCTCTGCAGTCAGCGTCCAAGACTCACAAGCATATAAAAATGTGGCCATGACCAGGGAGCGCATCAGTCTGATTTTGGTGCCTATGGCTAAGTCTTTGTCTTTCCATATTTGAAAGGGCTTCTGTGGACTGAGCTATTCGGGCCAGTAGTTCAGGTTTCGTTCCCAATAGCTCCAAGGTATTTGAAGCTGCTAACACTAGTCAGCTTTTCACCTCCAATACCGATGTCCCTTTTAAAGCTCTCTTCGCAATTGGTCATATTTTTTTTTTCGGGATTTATTTGCATGCCATATGCTGAGGAAGTCTTGTCAATGCGCATCACCAGGTCAGCTAGTTCTTCTTCTGTCCCTGCTAGGCCATTGATGTCATCGTCGAAGCGCAAGTTAGTAATTCTTCTTCCATCAATGCTTACAGTGCCGGCATAGCCCCCGAGAGCATCTTCCATTTCCATTATCCTTTCATGGAAGATATTTAAAAAGTGTTGGTGAAAGTAGGCAGCTTTGTCTTACTCCAAATATGGTTTTGAACCAGTCTCCAATATTATTGTTGAAATACACCGCACTGGCATCTTTGTAGAGGTTCTGGATAACTTTAATTATGTTTTTATTTAATTAAGTTGTACTTTTCCATTGTCGCCCAAAGTGCACGATGCCATACTTGATCGAAAGCTTTCTTGAAATCAATAAAGACATGGAAAAGATTCTCTTGGTGTTGGAGATATTTTTCACAGAGTATTCTGAGGTTTACTATTTGTTCTGTTGTGCTGCGACGTTGTCTAAAATCCGCTTGTTCTACTTTTAGTCGATTAAATATAATTTTTAACAGTAGTTTGCTGCGATGGCTTGTGAGGCTGATGGTGCGGTAGTTTTAGCAGAGTTGTTAATTGCCTTTCTTTGGAAGGGTGATGATGAGTGATTGGGTCCAGAATTTGGGCCATTCTCCTGATTGCCAGATCTTGTTGCAAATCGTACAAAGTGAGTTTATCATGGTTTCTCCTCCCGCCTGAAGAAGTTCGCCAGGAATGTTGTCAACTCCGGCCGATTTTCCCCTTTTCAGGTTTTTACTGCTGCTGCTACTTTCGAGCGAAGAATCGGATAGTCGTCAATGTTGGAGACTGCCGGAACATTTAGTATCTCTGGATCTCCTGAGATTTCAAAGTTATACAACTCTGAACAGTATTCCGTTCATCTTCTTTTTCATAAGATAAGCATTTATTGTTTTTGTCTATTATTGTGTTAGTTCTTCCAGGCTTTGAGGTAGTGAGGTACGCTTTTTTACTGTCATTCCTGTTAAGTCCCTGTTCGATTTCTTGACACTTATTCTCTTTCCACTTTTATCTTCGCTTCTTTCACTCCCTTTCTAATCCGTTTGTTGACGCTTTTGTATTCGTGGACATATTTTGGGTCGGACAAGTTTTTCCCTTTAATTAAGTTCCCATCGCTTGTCACAGAGCTGGAGTATATCCTCTGTTACCCAGGGTTTTTTGGGCGGGCAGAGCTTCCCTTGTATTTCCAGGGCTGTGTATGTGATTGCTGTGTTTAACATATTGACTTGTGTGTCGATATTCATTGGAGTCCACGATATTGAGGGCTGCATAGCGTCCTCGTACTTGTCCTCGAATATGGCAGCTACTTAGGAGTCTTTCAGCTTATCTAGGTCTAATTTTATCTTGGTAGGTCCTTTTTTTATTACCTTTTTTTGGGTGTAGTTTGAAGGTCATCATAACAAGGTCATGGTCGCTTCCAATGTCAGCTCCAGGAAAACTTATTGTTTTGGCTGTATGGATGCTTGCCTTAAAACGCTGCTGCACCATGATATAGTCGATCTGGTTGAGTGACCCGACAAAGTAGCGCGGACAAAATAGCACCGACAAAATAGCGGGTACCATCTGGTTGTGGTGCTCTCCGTTCGGACTCTGTCATGTGGTTATATGCGATTTTTTGTGGCATCCTAGTGTGTTAGCCAGTAAGAGATTGTTGTATTTCACATATTCTAATAGTCGTTGACCTCCTCGTTCATTAGTTGAGAGGTTACTGTTTCTTCCACAAGTCCCTTTACAGGTTTGGTAGGAGTCGCTTCCTACTTTGGCATTCCAGTTTCCTTGAACCACAAGGATATCCTTTTTCTGGACCTTATTGACCACTTCCTGTAATTGCTCATAAAACTCTTCTACTGTCTCGTTGTCATATGTTGATGTAGGAGCAAACGCTTAAATGATAGTGATATTGAAGGGTGATGCCTTTAAACGTATGGAGATGAGTCGACTGGATATAAGGTAACAATTCACAAAGCAAGTTTTGTTGTTCCCGTGTACAAAAAATCCTACTCATTGTTCGTGAACATCTGGTAGTCCCCTGTAGTACAGTTTATGGCCCTCATCTGATGTTGTTTCACCTACGATTTTTCAGCGCATTTCAGAGAGTCATATGATGTTAAAACGGAGTCGGTTAAGTTCTTGTGTGAGCTCTTCAACTTTTCCTTCGTCTCTTAGTGATCTCACATTCCATCTTCCTAGGGTGATGTTATTTCTGGTATTTATTTCATGAACCAGTTATATATTTTCACATCGCCCTGGTCTGTGACGGTAGGCGCGGCCCTTGGTAACCCGGGCTAAGGCCGAGCCGGTATGGATTTATTTACGGTCATGATCTCATTTGGTGTAACGAGGGCTACATACTTGCATGGCGGCGCCCATCCCACTCCATGCTTGACCACAGCCGAGTACCCCCAATTAGATGGTACGCCGTGGTCCTGAGCATGTGGCTGTTGTAGTCCTTCTTGGGACTCTTCCGCCCTAATCGGTGACGTTAGTCAAGAAGGCCTTTCACCCAGTGGTGCCATGTTATTACCACCTTCTCACATTGTTTAGTCCGCCAGGGCATGGCGCTAGGAGCCACATTTGAGAGATTTAGAGGTTGAAAGGGGACCAGTGAGACCGTCCATCTAAAGATACAGCATGCCGGACCATCAAAGGATCTACCCCTTTCCAGTATCCCCTATGCCCCAAATTGATTTACTGATTGATTAATTTTTAAAATTGGTTTATGTATTGTCATCGATAATGAATAGGTGTGCAAAGTGTCCATTTGATCCGAGACTGGGAAGTGGGAGATTTAACGTGTAAAAGATTTAGGCCAGACAAACTCGGTAAAAAAAAAAGCCATCTTTCTGACCTTCAAATGATATTAAGTAGCAGCACTGGTGAAAGAAGTAAACATCGTTGACAGTAATATAGGCTCTCGCACTGTAAACACAACAAAATCACATTTCTAAGTGAGTGTTTGTGTTGACTACATAAAGTCTGAAGAATTCAAATAAGTTCGTTTGATACTTGGTCGTTTCACTAAATAATAAGGTCGAACATTTCAACACTTTAGACCAATGCACGCCGGACATCTGGTAACCCAATACAAGTCAGGCTTTTACTCTCCAGGTAGATTGATAGGTCATTTTTACCCGTCGTGTTTTTGTTTTGTTCGTTCTATTTTGTGTGCATTTAGAATGGAATCTATACAGTGTTAATAGTTACAATCTATGTCGACTCTCTTGTTGTAACTTCACATCTCCTAAATCTAGTCGACTCTCTTATTGTAACTTCACATCTCCTAAATCTAGTCGACTCTCTTGTTGTAACTTCACCTCTCCTAAATCTAATCCACTCTCTTGTTGTAACTTCACATCTCCTAAATCTAGTCAACTCTCTTGTTGTAACTTCACCTCTCCTAAATCTAGTCAACTCTCTTGTTGTAACTTCACCTCTCCTAAATCTAGTCAACTCTCTTGTTGTAACTTCACCTCTCCTAAATCTAGTCCACTCTCTTGTTGTAACTTCACCTCTCCTAAATCTAGTCAACTCTCTTGTTGTAACTTCACCTCTCCTAAATCTAGTCAAGTCTCTTGTTGTAACTTCACCTCTCCTAAATCTAGTCAAGTCTCTTGTTGTAACTTCACCTCTCCTAAATCTAGTCAACTCTCTTGTTGTAACTTCACCTCTCCTAAGATCGAAACTGCCATATTTCACCAAGATTGGTCAATAGTGTTCTCCTCCTATGGCTATGTAAGACCTACACACAAACACCTAACATTCTACTTTATACATTAAATGTCTATAGTTGAATACGCCTTAAATACAAACAGTAAAAACAGTTTTAGAATCGTAGAAGCCGTTTTATGTATAGTTTTGTTCTATCCAGTGCTTTTTTTAGGTGCCAGTATTCAGTGATGGATTGCCTAACTTTTATCTACTAATACATTAATAATAACGTGAAAATACAAGAAAAGTAATCATTTTTTCCCCACACTGAAAGAGGTGCCGGTACCTTCTCAGTACTCTTGTCATCTTTCTATATTACCTCCCAGCTCACACTTAACATCTCTCTCTCTCTCTCTCTCTCTCTCTCTCTCTCTCCAAGTTCCTTGCAACTCTATCCAGGATCTCTTTATGTACTGACCGTTATCTCCATAGTACCCACATAATTGCATCAAGTAAAGACTATTTATCTCGGTAATTTTAATAGATTTCACCTGAGCTGACCTCATAAACCATCTTAAAAAAAAATAATAAAAAGAGTTCGGATCTAATAATAGCTCTCTTCACTTAGCTATATATTCTGTAGAGTGCTCTAGACTGTATCTGCTGTGTAGCTGCGCACCTGAAGAGAGATGTTTTGTTGAAATACTTATCTCTCAGTTTTTTTCAGCTAGAAATATTTCGTTAAAGTTTTTGTGTACTCCATTTTTATGTAAAACTTTGTAACAGTATCACGTTTTCATGGGAAAGAAATTCTTCAAGGGAAGTAACTCTAATTACTTCATGTACAACGTTGCAGACGAAAACAATTGTGTTTTCTTGAAAATAAAATACTTTCCAAGTAGTTAATGATTAATGATAAATCAACACGGAGAACGAAATAGTTTCATTTTACGATCGTTTCTTACTTTTTGTTTTATCCCAATAAGTTTTTAAACGAACACTGCATATGCCTACACATTTTATTGTATAATATATATACATGTATATACTAATAGACCCACACGGAGCATTTGATACTCAGAATATGGAAATCTCATGAAATTGCAAAACATACGAAAAAGTCCAGGTAATGTCCGAAATTATTAAAATCTTTTGAAAACTCATACGGCCGTCCTGAAATATATATTACTTAAAGTCAACAATTCTCAAAGATAGATTGAAACATTTGGTAATTCATGCTATTGAGCGTAATGTATGTAGGAAATATAATTTTGATGATATACTGTATGACTTCGCTACACGCAAGGCCCGTAAAGTAATTCTGTACGTAGTAAAGAATGAATAAAATGCAAAGACGAATTTATTTTCTAGTATACAAACTCTTAATTTTCACTTATAATCCGTGTCCCTACCCAAACTGGGCCAGCAAAATCCGTTTCGCATAGGGCCCCACAATGGTTAAGCCCGGCCCTGCTATTTAGTGACGGGAGAATACTACTTGTTCTCCCCCCCCCCCTTTTTTTTTTCGCCACTAAAGTTAGGTGGGGTAACTCTAGTCCGACTTGTATAAATAAAAGACTGATCTTTTCTTTACTTCTTGGTGTCCGAACTGTTGAGCCATGAAGAGAATAATATATATATATATATATATATATATATATATATATATATATGGAATTACACTATTAGGTTCCCAGACTATATATTTACCATTTTATGATTATCTTATGTTTGTTCAAAATTACGAGCATGAATGTATGTAATTAGTTTGTGTTATTATATTAGGCCTACATCTGATTGTGAGCGAACACAGAAGCAAGGGACATGTCTATGATCATTAGGATTGAGGTAACGGATGTAGCGGTTGCCTAAAGGTAGTCTTAAAGACACACCTCAGTGATTGTTCTGACATTTGCGTGAAGCCTGATTTTGATTTTTTGTTCGTTTGGTTTGTTTTGAAATTGATCAGGACATTTGTGATGAAAGCTACCAGGTGACCTGGACATTGCGCCAAAACATTCAGTTTCGTAGACTGTACCTGTGTATATGTGTGTGTGTGTGTGTGTCTGGGAGTGTGTTCAGGTTGATATCAACGTCACTCACGTGTCAACTTGTCACTCATCCCAGACTTGATCCCACGCACACAGGCCAATACATACATGATTTTCAACAGGAACTCTTCATGTACCGAAGTTTCCATTGTGACTTGCCAGGACTAGAAGAGGCGGACGAACGAAGCGATGGGAAGACAACATTAAAGAATGGACAGGCCAGTCTATGGAGGAGACTCGAATTCTGGCAAAAGACAGAGAGAAATGGAGAAAGACAGTTGACAGATCATGTGTGCTGCCCCAACGGTCCAAAAGACAAAATGTATAGTAACGTTTAGACGTGGAAAGTAGAAGAGGGATGGAGAGTCAGGGATGGAGAGTCAGGGATGGAGAGTCAGGGATGGAGAGTCATAAATAGAGAGTCATAAATGGAGAGTCATAAATGGAGAGTGAGGGATGGAGAGTCAGGGATGGAGAGTCAGGGATGGAGAGTCAGGGATGGAGAGTCAAGGATGGAGAGTCATAAATAGAGAGTCATAAATGGAGAGTCATAAATGGAGAGTGAGGGATGGAGAGTCAAGGATGGAGAGTCAGGGATGGAGAGTCATAAATAGAGAGTCATAAATGGAGAGTCATAAATGGAGAGTGAGGGATGGAGAGTCAGGGATGGAGAGTCAGGGATGGAGAGTCAAGGATGGAGAGTCATAAATAGAGAGTCATAAATGGAGAGTCATAAATGGAGAGTGAGGGATGGAGAGTCAAGGATGGAGAGTCAGGGATGGAGAGTCATAAATAGAGAGTCATAAATGGAGAGTCATAAATGGAGAGTCATAAATGGAGAGTGAGGGATGGAGAGTCAGGGATGGAGAGTCATAAATAGAGAGTCATAAATGGAGATTCATAAATGGAGAGTGAGGGATGGAGAGTCAGGGATGGAGAGTCAGGAATGAAGAGTCAGGGATGGAGAGTCATAAATGGAGAGTCATAAATGGAGAGTGAGGGATCGAGAGTCAGGGATGGAGAGTCAAGGATGGAGAGTCAGGGATGGAGAGTTAGTGAAGGAGAGTCAGGGATGGAGAGTCAGGGATGGAAAGTCAGTGAAGGAAAGTCAGTGCAGGGATGGAGAGTCAGGGATGGAGAGCTAAGGATGGACAGTCAGGGATGGAGAGCTAAGGATGGAGAGTCAGGGATGGAGAGCTAAGGATGGAGAGTCAGGGATGGAGAGTCAGGGATGGAGAGTCAGGGATGGAGAGTAAGGGATGGAGAGTCAAGGATGGAGAGCTAAGGATGGAGAGTCAGGGATGGAGAGTCATAAATAGAGAGTCATAAATGGAGAGTCATAAATGGAAAGTGAGGGATGGAGAGTCAGGGATGGAGAGTCAAGGATGGAGAGTCAGGGATGGAGAGTTAGTGAAGGAGAGTCAGGGATGGAGAGTCAGGGATGGAAAGTCAGTGAAGGAAAGTCAGTGGAGGAGAGTCAGGAATGGAGAGTCAGGGATGGAGAGTCAGGGATGGAGAGTCAGGGATGGAGAGCTAAGGATGGAGAATCAGGGATGGAGAGTCAGGGATGGAGAGTCAGGGATGGAGAGTCAGGGATGGAGAGTCAGGGATGGAGAGTCAGGGATGGAGAGTCAGGGATGGAGAGTCATAAATGGAGAGTCATAAATGGAGAGTGAGGGATGGAGAGTCAGGGATGGAGAGTCAAGGATGGAGAGTCAGGGATGGAGAGTTAGTGAAGGAGAGTCAGGGATGGAGAGTCAGGGATGGAAAGTCAGTGAAGGAAAGTCAGTGAAGGAGAGTCAGGAATGGAGAGTCAGGGATGGAGAGTCAGGGATGGAGAGCTAAGGATGGAGAGTCAGGGATGGAGAGCTAAGGATGGAGAGTCAGGGATGGAGAGTCAGGGATGGAGAGTCAAGGATGGAGAGTCAGGGATGGAGAGTTAGTGAAGGAGAGTCAGGGGTGGAGAGTCAGGGATGGAGAGTCAGTGAAGGATATGACTTCATATCCCAATGGTCGTAGTCACTGATATCAAAGAGCAGAATATCAGGGCTGACCTATTGGTAGTAGGAAAGTAGATATGTGTGCAGTGTTAAATCACCTTCACCTATCCTGTATTATTGTCAGGGGTGGGGGGTTTACGGGTTTCTGTAGTGGACGATGTTATTAACCGGGTTCCCCACCCCACCTGATGTAGTAACCGAAGAACAGCAAACCAAGTTGCATATTAACCGAACTGTAAATAAGTGGTCAACGATCGCTGAACAAGAACACTATTTAACACTAAATACTAATAGTTAACATTCAGAATATCTACAAGTCATGTGATAATCAAGTTATGCATTGATAATAAAGTTTGCGCATTCTCTTAAGCTTTTAAAACTTCTTTTTTTTTCTCTTCACGAACCAAAAATGAAACCCATTTTCAAATGTATATCTGCAGTTGTACAGTCACACCTACTGTACCATCCATACAAACAAAAACACTATCTCAGCTTTTTTTTAAAGGTAAAGGAATGAAATCCTCCCAGGAGGTAAGAGGTCAAAGGTGAGTCTATGTCGGTGCTCTATCACACAATGTTGGGAGGTCGCTTGATGCTGTGATGAGAGATTTGTTGCAGGCTACAAACCTGGAAGCAGTTTGACTTGAAACAAGTCTCGCCTGCAAGACTGTATAAAGATATGTATTATCATATTTTGTTTTATAAGCATAAAGTCTTGTTTATAATGAGCCCTATCTATTGCGAATAAGTTTGCTTGATTTATAAATTGAAATGAAGACTACACTATTGAGAGTTGCTGTGGCTGATATGTTTATACTATTGTCTCTAAATTCATTCACTAGAACAAGAAAAACATAAAAAAAGATACTTAAAAAAAAAAACAACTAACAAAGTTTATATTAAGTGTAATTGTAGGTTGGATCAGTCATGTAATTACATTTGTACAAGATCTAGATTAACAATGATAACCTTATACGAATACAGCCCCCAGGATGACAAAGCGGTCATCATCGAACCACGATGGACAAACCATGGGCGTAGCAAGGATTTTTTTTCGGGGGGGGGGGAGGGGATTCCCCCCCCCTCCCGGCGGAAAAAAAGTATATATATATATATATATATATATATATATATATATATATATATATATATATATATATATATATATATATATATATATATATATATATATATATATATATATATATATATATATGTGTGTGTGTGTGTGTGTACATAATTAATCTTTATTACATTCTGACCCTTTCGGAAGACGTTTATTGTTTATTGTAGACTCCCCGCCCTTGCTAGCAAGGGGGTCTGGGGGAGTTCGCAGTCCTCCCCAGCGCGGGGCGCGGGGCACTATTTCTGGTATTGAAAGCCAACAAAATGCATATTCTGAGGTATCTACAGTGCATTATCTTGCTATTAAAAAGTTTTATTTCAAAAACCTAATGTGCTATTCTTATTGACTTAGACCCTCTCGCACCGTTCGGCGCATTTGCCGTCAAGCTGTTTCCGCAACTCTTATTTTGCGTAATTCATTTTGTCGGAGAACATGTCCCGCAAAACCTCATACGACGCTCTGTCACAACCTTACTAAGGATTCGACTCCCAGTTCGGCATATGCTTTCTTTGATTTAGACCCGATCTCTATAACTGACTCCTAAAATCTGTCTTAGCCATCTTTGTTGAGCCACATTTAGTGTTTTTCAATTTCGGCAGAAGACTATTCACACTTTATTAATGGAGCCCAAGCCACTGGTAGAAATTTGTAACCTTTCTTGACTACGCTCTTGGAATTACATGCCTGTATTTCGCTTTAGATTTTATGTCGAAAAGGAAAGTTTTTTCGTCAAATCATCTGTTGAGGGGTTTTAAACTAAAAAATCTCTGGAGTTTTTTTTTTAATTCAAAACCCCTTTTAGCTACGATCATAGAATTTGGTGACTGTAGTTTGCTTTAAAATAATATTGAAGAGAGAGATTTTCAACTCTAAACGCTCTGTAGGGGAATTTTAAACTCAAAACCATCTGGAGGGGTTTTAAACTTTAAAGAAAAAGCCATCTGGAGGAGGGGGTTTAAACTCAAAACCCCTTTGGCTACGCTCATAGATTTCATAGTGTGTAATTTGCTTTTTTTTTTATATTGAAGAGGTACTTTTTACCTTGAAACCCCAACTGAAAGGGGGAGGGGGGTTAAACTCAAAACCCCTTTGGCTACACTCATAGAATTTTGAGTGTGTGATTTGCTTTTTTTTATATTGAAAAGGGGGGGGGGGGTTCATCGTAAATTTTGGAGCGGGTTTTAAAATCAAAATCTTCCTTAACTGTGCAGTTGGAATTTGGGAATTGTTGTTTGCATTTTTTTGTTTTGTTTTATAGAAGAGGGGGATTTAACTCCAAAAACCTCTGGTAGGGGGTTTAAAACTCAAAACCCCCTGGTAGAGGGATTCGTATCTCAAAACCCCCAATTTTTAAATCTCTAAACCCCCTGGTAGGGTTTTTAACTCAAAATCCCCTCGGCTGTGCTGTGGTAAGTGATGATTTAGTATTAAAATCTCACCTAATATAAACAAAATGAAAGCAAAAATCAGTCAATTCCGTTCAACCTCCCCCCCCCGCGGGGGGGATTTCATTTCGGGGTGGGGGGGGGGTTTGAACCCCCAACCCCCCCTGGCTACGCCCATGGGACGAACTATATATATATATATATATATATATATACGATTACAATTATTTTTAACATTAGTTTTCGTTTAGCACAACTTCATGCTTTTAGCTTTCTTAATGCGCTCTGTCTGTCTGTATACGTGGACTATACTTGGTCACTCAGGTTTCAAGCCTCGCCAAGGAACTAACTCTGTCAAGTAGGATTTCTTTCCCTTGTTCGATACCAAACAAAATAATTAATTACCAATATTTAATTAACTAATTGTTTGCTTGTTTTTTTGTTTTGTTTTTAAATTGACTTTTGTTTCGTCAGTTAAAAGAAAAAAATTGTGCACAATTTCAACTTGATCCGAGATTGGATGTGGGAGAAATAACGTGTAAAACTTTTTACCAGACAGACAGACTGACAGAGTGACTTGATAGAAGCTTTATAAAAAAGGGACATAATGATCAGGAGGCCTAACAATGGAGTGAGATCGTGCAATACTGATGCGTTAAGTTGTTTTTTTCGTTCAGCCAATAAATATCAAATATTGATGTTTTTTTTTTAAATAAAAATTCCAAATGAGTTAATACTTTAAGTAGATTGGTTTGTTTGTAAAAACAAGAGTATAATGGTATCACAATTTTAAAATGAGGCTTTTTGTGTTACGTGTAAGCGAACTTTGATGACTTCTTCCTTAATGCCAGGCAGTGTAGAATTGGGCAGATAAAAGGGGTCAATATATATACATACATATATAAATATATGTATATATATGTTTAAGATAATACACTACAAACAATGGAAGATATGTTCAATATTTGGAAACCATATTTACATCACAACTTGTTATATCATTTCCGGCTCCACATATTCTCCCCATCCACCACACAACAACATTCTCGGCCGACCCCTTTGCCAGATTCAGGTCTGCTCACTCTTTGGGGCTAGCATAATGGATTATGGGTAACGACTGTAGCAGTCTTCAAAGCGTGTAGCGCTAGGCGGCGCTGAAAATGTCAACTAGAACATCGCCTCCCTTTGATCTTTTGGTCCGCCATACAAATTGTCTTGTTTACCCAACACCCGTAACCTTTTTATCGGCCGCCCAATCAATCGGCTCAATTTCTCTTCTTCCCTCCTGCTCTCGCACGTGCGTGCGCGTGTGTGTGGAGGAGTGATTGTGTGTGTTTCAACACGCCAGCACTCCGCGTGCGCGTGTGTGAGTACGCTGGCGCATGCGCGTCGATGTGATTGGGTCAACGTTCACCAAAATGGCGATTATGTGACGACAACGAAATGGTGTGTGCGTGAATATATATGTATGAGTGTGTGTGTGTGTGTGTGTGTGTGTACATTTATAACAAGAAAAAAAAAATAAAGAGGAAAATGTGTACAGGAATTGATGATAATATTTTAGAAAAACAAGTTTTGTTTGTTTTGATCTATTGGAATGGCCGAGTGAGCACAACTCTAGCCCGGGGGCAGTTAATGAACAGTTGCTAATGAGATGGGTTACAGCCGTGACAATTATAGCCACAGTTTTATCAGCAAAGCGTAATAGGAGAGACCGTTTTAATCTCCGTGCAAGAAACAGAGAGATGTAGAGAATATAGAGATAGACAAACTATAGAGATAGACAGACTATACAAGTTAGACTATAGAGATAGGCAGACTATAACATCTATTTCTATTATAAGTATTGCCTCCATGGGCGTAGCCAGGATTTTTTTCGGGGGGGGGGGGGTATTTATATTTTTGTATGGATAAATGTGTGTGTGTGTACATAATTAATCTCTATTACATTCTTTTGGAAGACGTTTATTGTGCCCTAGAATAGATTGTTCCTGGAGTTAGTGAAAAATTTGCAGACTCCTCGCCCTTGCTAGCAAGGGGTCTGGTGGAGCGCTGAGAGCTCCCCAAGCGCGGGGCGGAGCCCCGCCGCCAAGCACTATTTCTGGTATTGAAAGCCAACTAAATGCATATTCTGAGGTACCTACAGTGAATTATTTTGCTATTAAAAAGTTTTATTTCAAAAACGTAATGTGCTATTCTTACTGACTTAGACCGTCCCGCTGGCAAGCTGTTTCCACAAAATTCTGTCACTGGCAATGTCTGAAGCCTCTTCCCACCTGCTCTGAGTACCTCCATGAAAGTGTGGCGCCAAGTTGTACTAGGATGTCACCGCAGCTCTTATTATCCGTAATTCATTTTGTCGGAGAACATGTCCCGCAAACCTTATGCGACGCTCTGTCACAACCTTACTAAGGGATCGACTCCCATTTCGGCATAGGATTTTCTTGATTTAGACCCGATTTCTATAACTGACTCCTAAAATCCGTCTTAGCCACATTTAGTCCTTTTCAATTTTATTGCACTTTATTAATGGAGACCAGCCACTGGTAGACTACGATCTTGAAATTAGGTGACTATTTTGCTTTAGATGTTATATCGAAAAGGGAAATTTTATCGTCAAAATCATCTGTTGGTGGTTTTTAAACCTCAAAACTATCTTGAGGGGCTTTCAATTTATAAAAAAGCCATCTAGAGGAGAGGGGTTGAAACTCAAAACCCCCCATTGGCTTAGCTACGCTCAAAGAATTTTAGTGCGTAATTTGCTTTTTTTTTTTATATTGAAGAGATATTTTTTAGCATCAAACCCCTCTGAAGGGAAATTTAAACTCAAAACACCCAATCGGCTTGGCTACGTTCATAGCATTTTGATTTAGAAATTTTTTATTTTTTTATTTTGAAGATTTATTTTTTACCTTCAAACCCCACTGGGGGGGGGGGGGTTTAACTAAAAAAAAAAAACTTTGGCTATGCTCATAGCATTTTGAGTGCGTAATTTGCTTTTTTTTTTATTGAATAGGTATTTTTAGCTTCAAACCCAGCTGAAGAGGGGTTTAAACTCAAAACTCCTTTTGGCTACGCTCATACAGTTTAAATGTGTAATTTGCTATTTTATATTGAAGAGGGGTGTATCGTAAATTTTGGAGCGGAGTTAAAAATCAAAATATTCCTTAGTTGTGCTCTTGGAATTTTGGGATTGTCTTTTGCCTTTGTTTTTGTTTTATAGAGAGGGGAATTTAAATGCAAAAACCCCTGGTAGGGGGTTTAAAACTCAAAGCCCCCTGGTATGGGTTTTCAAACTCAAAACCCCTTGGTAGGGGTTTCAAACTCAAAACCCCCTGGTAGGGGGTTTAAAACTCAAAACCCCTGGTAGGGGGTTTAAAACTCAAAACCCCTGGTAGGGGGTTTCAAACTCAAAACCCCTGATAGGGGGTTTTAAACTCAAAACCCCCTTGGCTGTGCTAGGGCAAGTGATGGTTTAGTATTAAAATTTTACTTAAAATAAAAAAAATTAAAGCAAAAGATCAGTCACTAAACTCCAACACCCCCTGCTGGGGTAGGGGGGGTTTCATTTGGGGGGGGGGGCACCCCCCCTTGCTACGCCCATGATTGCCTCGATGTCAGCAAGCAAAGCGACAAAGTATTTTTTAAAAAATCACGAGGTACATCTCAGTGTATAGTGCCTCAAGAGGCAGCTCTTGCGTGCAGACATTTCCTAAAGAGATTTGCAAATTATTGGAATTGGTGATTATGATTATCATGTCAGTTGTCACTAATGCTATATGATATCACTAATTTAAAGAATGTTTATTGAGGTAGATATGATAGATATTTGTTGTATAAGAATGTTTGGTTAGTTCTCCAGATGAAACGTTTGTAAATAGTTTCCTTCACTGTTTATTAAAAAAGCATTTCTTTATGAGAAGTAATTTCATTCCAATTGGGCTAAATATTTTGAAAGAGAAACTCTTATTCTCTTTTCCTACCTGTAGGACATTTTCTATCCCAGAGCATGTTAACTATGAAAGGAGCTACCCCATTTTGGGAAACACTGCTTTAGAGAATCTTTTTTTTTAATTTCTAAAGTATTTTAAAACATTAGTCCTGTCTTTATTCTGAGAAACTCCGAAACTTTCAAGGATTTAAACAAAACTTCAACGAAAATTGTTAACACTGTGAAGGCTAAAAAAAAAAGATTTATTTAGAGTATTAGACCCCCATTGTGTCTCTCCTCTGAGTGGACTATCTTGGAAGTAGCGAGGGAACCAATTGACATTCATTTTAGGTAACAGGTGAATGTTGACCTGATTTACTGCATTAGTACACCGCAGTCACTACAGCATTAGGCTTGGTCGACCAACTCAGTTGTAACCTAGTAGACACTACGGGGAGGGGTGGATGTGGGGAATGGCATAGACCAGTGTTTCCCAAACTGTGCTCCATAGAACCCTAGTGTTCCGCGAGGACTGAAAAATATGTTACTGGAAAAATTAACTAGTTCACCACCAAGTGAATGTAAAGTGTTCCGATAAATACTGAGAATGTGTAAAGTGTTCCGTTAAATACTGAGAATGTGTAAAGTGTTCCGTTAAATACTGAGAATGTGTAAAGTGTTCCGTTAAATACTGAGAAAATGTGTAAAGTGTTCCGTTAAATACTGAGAATGTGTAAAGTGTTCCGATAAATACTGAGAATGTGTAAAGTGTTCCGTTACGGAAAAAGTTTGGGAAACACTGGCATAGATAATGACCCTCTCTTGATAATGTCTTCATCAAGATAATCCTGTCCTGGGAACATTGAGAGTGGGTGAGAGGCTCATATAGTATAGGTGGAACGAATGGGGGAGGGGGTTTGACACCTGGTGATGCCAGCGGTGGACCTAGATATTTGAAAATATAATTTAACAGTGATTCTTTTTTTAAAACATATCTTTATGAGAGCACTTTGGACCATGTAGGTCAACAGTACTGTTAGTTATCTAAATGTAATGGTGTACATGGAGGCCTCCTAGGAGAACATATCAAGTATAACAACTTATCTTTGCATTCGTTGATTTTTATTCAAGTGTTGGTTGACCTACATTATAGGCAGTCACGTGTTTAGCTCGATTGTGTATATCATGATGAATACAAATGTTTGACATGTTTCGGATGTTCCTTCAGAGTTAAAGATAGTTTACTTCCTACTCCAAACCTCCCGCAGGACGACGGGGGATGGGAGTGGGCAGGGTTTGAATCCGTTACCATCGAGAAGTCCAAACGACAGTCCAGCGCGCAAACCGCACGACCAGGCAGCCATCCATATCTATAAACTATATTCACACAAGAACATATTCACATGGGAACATACTCTCGCAGGAACATATTCACACAGGAACATATTCAAATGGGAAGATATTCAGACAGGAACATTTTGACATGGGAACAATTTTACAGAAACTTATTCTGGTTGTGAATGTCTTATGATTTGTTCTTTTTATGAAGAATTATTTTCAAACCAAAAAGTAGCATAGTTCTCCATGTTTCTTTAATATGTAGCTCTGACATTAGATATTAATGTAGGCCTCTAGTAGTGCTAAAGTAGATTCAATGGGACTACTGCTGAACCAATACATGCACATTCCAAAACCAAATTCTGTAACTGTCTTGTTTACAAAAAAAATTTAGCGTAATTTTATACATAGACTATTTTTTAGACCTAGATTTAAAAAAAAAATAATTAAAAAACTTCAGTTTTGTGAACTAACAAGGTAAACAAATATCTGCTTTTGACGTCAAAATAAACAAACAAAAAGCACAGTTTTAAAAGTAGCCAAACATTTTATTTTTTAAATAAAGTCTTTATAAGAGAAAGAAAAAAACCAAAATGAATTAATTTAAACTAATTGATTAGCTAATTGATTAATTCTTTATTGATTCATGTATTGTCATCGACTACTGATTATTATGCAAAATTTTAACTTGATCCGATAATAGGAAGTGTGAGATATAAAACTTATATAAAACCTAATTTGAGGAATAATTTCATGTATACAGGCATATCTCTCTTGAGACCTAACAAGATGGCTGCCTGGTCGTGCGGTTTGCGCGCTGGACTGTCGTTCGGATTTATCGACGGTCGAGGGTTCAAACCCTGCCCGCTCCCATCCCCCGTCGTCCTGCGGGAGGTTTGGACTAGGAAGTAAACTATCTTTAACTCTGAAGGAACATCCGAAATATGTAAAAAATTTTACATTTTACAAACAAGATCATTCATTACCTATTATTAACTTTACGTTTAATATTTGGATTTGATTCATGATCTGTTCGGTACAACCAATAATTGTGTCACGTTTCAAGTTGACACCCAAACATGGTCGCAAAACGTGAACACAAAACGTGAACACAACACTGTACCACGCAGACAGACTGACAGAGTGAGTTGATTTTAAAAAGTAAAGCTCCCCTTTCAGACCTTGCGATCTAGAGGGCAGATGATATCAAGGTCATCTGTGTCTGGCAATTTTTTTTTTTTAGTGGTAGGGTTAGACAAAGACGCAACGAATGAAACCCAAGACTAGGATTGAAGAAGTAAACACAGACACCTTTTGGCAGCCGTAAGGTCGACTTTAGGAACTGAAGTAGAGGTTTAGCTGGACGACATTCGACGGTTCTCTTCGATAGTAGAAAAAAATTATTGTTCAACATACGAAAAAAAACTCTCTAGTCAATCGTGACTGAATGTTATCTCTATTCCAGGACACTAAAGGTTTTTAAAGCAAGAACAAAGTCAGTTGTGTACACTGAACCTTTGGAAAAAGTTCTAGATTGCTGACGGCTAAACATTCATGCGCAGACTTCTGCGGCAACAGCAGAGAATGATGTTCACGTCTGCATGACCATGAAACAATCCAGCACCATTCTAAATCCATTTTTTAAATAAAAACATTTGCTTGAAGGTCTACATATATTTGATTAAAATATGAAATGACTTTATTTTGTATGTTCATGTGTTAAAGTATAAAGTAGATCTATCATCTTGAGTTAGAAATAGTCTAGATCTAGATTAATCTAGAGTTAAATATTGGCTTGGATAGAGTTCCTTCTGAGCATGCGTGATATTTTTTATTAGATGGACGGAATCATGAATGGAACTATTAAAATGTATGTCAATTCGGTTTAGCAGCTATAGCGAACGAATATATAAAAAAATGCTTTAGAAAAACAAATTTGAATGTTAATTTGATTAAAATATTAAATGAATGGACTATAATTAGTATGTTTATGTGTTGAAGTATAAAACTATCTTTGCGAAGAGAAGTTCTATCATCTTAGAGTTGAATTAGAGTTTTATACTAGGAATAGAGAGATGTGTAACATTTCGGTCTTGTCTAATGAAAGAATATACGTCAGGACTTCAAAATTCGCACATATAAGGAACGAATTTATGTAAAAATGCTTTTGAAAGACAAATTTGAAGTTCAATTTTATTAAATAATGAAATCAATAGACTATATTTTGTAATTTTCATGTGTAAAAAACTATAGGTGCAAAGTGTAGTTCTTAAAATTAGATCTAGATCCTTTCAATCATTTCGGTCTTGTCTAATGAAAGAATATACGTCAGGACTTCAAAATTCGCACATATAAGGAACGAATTTATGTAAAAATGCTTTTGAAAGACAAATTTGAAGTTCAATTTTATAAAATAATGAAATCAATAGACTATATTTTGTAATTTTCATGTGTAAAAAAATATAGGTGCAAGGTGTAGTTCTTAAAATTAGATCTAGATCCTTTCAATCTTTTCTCAGTAAACTTTAGTAAACATGGCCTAGATTTTTAAGCTACTAATACTTTCATAGAGTTGGGCAATGAATTTTCTTTTTGTAAGTCTTAAGTTTGTTTTAGGGCTACTATACATACGTCACGGTTCGAGTTAGTACCCAAGGAACATTTCTGCCAAGTTTTATCAAGGTTGGTCAAACAGTTTTGATTTCTATGCGGGACATACAAACATACATATGCCTTACATTCTACTCTATTGTATAGTTATTATAATTTCTTTTAACAATATATATTTAAAAATTTATCATTATTCATTTGAAACATTTTATGTGCTTATTAAAACTACATATTACTTAATATTAATAAAAATAAAAAATTATACCTCCCCGGCGGGGAATCGAACCCCGGTCTCCCGCGTGACAGGCGGGGATACTTACCACTATACTACCGAGGATATAAAGATAAAATAATATAATCTATATATCACCATTTTAGAACATCTCCGTTGTTCGGATGCCTTGACTTAGCATGTTAGATCTCCGAATCGGAGAATGTTCTATAATAATGTGTTTGAAATTTGGATTGAAAAAAAACAACAACATAAAATGTGTTTTAATGAGGCAGTTAACTTCAATGTCCACTACAGTCAAAGAGTGTACGAAATACAAGAACAGTCGATAAAAGAGAAATATTACATCAACATCCAACAGACAAAGCCTTTGGCTTCATTGGCGTGGTGTATGTGAAAAATATGTAGGTCGTAGATCTAGCTAGGCCACAATCTTTGGTCTCAAACGAAATACATTTTAATATTGTGTCTGTGCGTGTGCGCACGCGTGAACATTAAATGACACTTTCATTAATTCAATATTGACGTATTTCCAGGTTTAAATTGTGTATGGTCCACTACTGTTTCTAAATGACGTAGATGACGTACTATTAGCTCTAGACCTAGAGTTAGATGACGTACTATTAGCTCTAGACCTCTAGTTAGATGACGTACTATTAGCTCTAGACCTAGAGTTAGATGACGTACTATTAGCTCTAGACCTAGAGTTAGATGACGTACTATTAGCTCTAGACCTAGAGTTAGATGACGTACTATTAGCTCTAGACCTAGAGTTAGATGACGTACTATTAGCTCTAGACCTAGAGTTAGATGACGTACTATTAGCTCTAGACCTAGAGTTAGATGACGTACTATTAGCTCTAGACCTAGAGTTAGATGACGTACTATTAGCTCTAGACCTAGAGTTAGATGACGTACTATTAGCTCTAGACCTAGAGTTAGATGACGTACTATTAGCTCTAGACCTAGAGTTAGATGACGTACTATTAGCTCTAGACCTAGAGTTAGATGACGTACTATTAGCTCTAGACCTAGAGTTAGATGACGTACTATTAGCTCTAGACCTAGAGTTAGATGACGTACTATTAGCTCTAGACCTAGAGTTAGATGACGTACTATTAGCTCTAGACCTAGAGTTAGATGACGTACTATTAGCTCTAGACCTAGAGTTAGATGACGTACTATTAGCTCTAGACCTAGAGTTAGATGACGTACTATTAGCTCTAGACCTAGAGTTAGATGACGTACTATTAGCTCTAGACCTAGAGTTAGATGACGTACTATTAGCTCTAGACCTAGAGTTAGATGACGTACTATTAGCTCTAGACCTAGAGTTAGATGACGTACTATTAGCTCTAGACCTAGAGTTAGATGACGTACTATTAGCTCTAGACCTAGAGTTAGATGACGTACTATTAGCTCTAGACCTAGAGTTAGATGACGTACTATTAGCTCTAGACCTAGAGTTAGATGACGTACTATTAGCTCTAGACCTAGAGTTAGATGACGTACTATTAGCTCTAGACCTAGAGTTAGATGACGTACTATTAGCTCTAGACCTAGAGTTAGACTATTTGCAGACAGTGGCGTAGCTAGGGTATTTGATGCCCGGAACGGCAAGTCCTCATGATGCCCTTCAGGAAGAAATGGGAATGAAACAGTAAAACGTCCTTTTTTTCTCCAAAAGAAATATGTATTCAATAAAGTATTGCTGATTTGGAATAAAATCAATTTTACAAAAAGATACTACAAAAAAATCTTAGTGCTTTCTCACTAGCAATTTATCAACAGTTTTATCAAAATCTTTTTTTTCTAAATGCTTTTGTTCCATTGACAAAATTGCCAAATGAGTTTGTCGTAAATATGTCATCTGTCGATCGAAAGTAATTCTTGATCAACTGAAGTGTAGAACTATTTCTTTTGCAAGTTGAATGTACCACAATTGTCAGAAATATGCGAATCAAGATGGCGATATTCGAGACTGATTCATCTAGCGAATATGTTTTTTTTTAAACTCTAGAGCTGAAAGGAACCTTGTTTCTTGAGTTGAAGGCTTCTGAAGAAACTGCGACAACTGTTGAACTCTCTTTCTATCCACAGGAAATTTGTTTTTGTTAATATTACCATCAAGATTATTTTTTTCATCCGAGGATAGGGAAAACGACACAAATTCATACCACGTCATAATATTGCTTAAATTTGATGATAATTTCTTAAACAATATGTTGATTTTAATAATATGGTCCAATAAAAAAAAGCAATGAGTTGTTTCCAAAACGACTGAAACTAAAAAGAATCACAGTGAAATGAAAATAACCTACAACAGTCAACTTAAGTCAAGAAGCATATTATTACAATCTAGATTTAGATGAAACCAGAGTATTGAACAATTTAGTAAAAAACGTACCAACATAGCTTTGTCCCTCATATAAATACAGAGCATTGAACAATGAAGTATCATTTGACCATGTACCTCAGAAAGAAGTGTACAAGTGCGTTGCCTTCAGAGCTTTAAACAATTAACTTGAGTCACAATGTTCTACACATTACATTTAATGGAAGAAACAGTAAAGGAGAAAAACAAAGCATGGGACAAAAATACATTTATGTTTCTTCCTGTGTTATACAAATGTGTAGCCTTTACTGACAAAAGTTTCCCTCAGCTTGATGCCCCATGCGGACCGCACCACTCGCACATTGCTGGATACGCCTCTGTTTGCAGAAATGTGCATAATATAAAGAACAATAAAAACAACCAAAGATATTTGTTAAGAAGTGTATGTGTGTGTGCTGCTGGTGTCGCCACAACGAAAAGAGGGCGGATCTATTTGGTTGTGTAGGCTGGAGAGTTTCTGATGAAACCACAAGGTGGTCTAGCGTAATTCAAAGGAAAAGGAATAAATACTGATGTGAACTTTGAAGGGGTTATTAGCAAGAGAAGTGAGACAGGACAAGACTTGTAGTGGTAGTGGGTTAGATTTTGTTTTAATTATTATTTTGTTTAAAACTTAACATGGATCTATTTTCAAGTTGAAGTTTTGTGTATTTAAATATTTATAAATAAAAATTTGATTTCAGTTTGTCTTAAAAGAAGTTTATTTCAAGATTTTAAAATGTAAATGTTACATCGTTTACTTTAAGGAGCGGTGGCTGAGTGGTAAAGCGCTTAGCTTCCGAACCGGGGGTCCCGAGCTCGAATCCTGGTGAAGACTGGGAAGTTTACTTTCGGGACCTTTAGCGCGCCTCTGAGGACACCCAGCTTAAATGGGTACCTGTCATGCCCCTGTCATGAGGCATAGAAGCGTATCTGCTTCATACATCACTAGGCCTATACAAGTCCATGATATCATTGCGCTCAGATTTATTTGATTCATTTCAGTCTTACCTAAAATAATCTCAAACCAAATTTTGTTGTTTGGCTACTCTCTAACGGTCGTATTGATCGATCATCTCCCAAGTTCAACCCCCACGCCTAGTGGCAACAATCCAGACAAGTCCTTAGGGCGATGTTAAATGGTCTGTAGGTCAGATGTTTACCTCTGTCCATTTCTCAAATGTCCTAACCATTGATGAACGCAAACAGATCATGATCCCTTTACCCCTCCCACATTTTTCTCTTCAACAGTTTTATGAGACGGAAGATAGAGATTTGCCAGTCGATTCTATGAAAATGAAATTGGTCTAGAAGTTGCCAATGTGGGGGCCGCCTCTCATTTGATGTCCACAAGATGGAAACATTTGGGTGGGGGGTGGGGATTAAGAGAAATGGGACATAATGAAAAGAAACGAGTAAGCGTGGCACCCCCCTCCTGACTGTCCCCCTCGCTCCAGAACTAATGAGGTGAGAGAGTGGATAGATGAAGAGAAGGAAGGTGAAGGTCACAGATCATAAATCCTACAAGTACAAGGGAAGTAATTCGAGGCAACTTACTTATGGTGCGGTAAAGAAAATATTGAAAAAAAAATCTGGTGGAGGAATGGGCCGACTAATGAATCGTAAACACCCCCCCCCCTTTCCTGATTTATATGAAAAAGCCAAAGAGTTGAGATTTAATACCAGTCTTGTGAGGCTATATAAGAGCAGCGATGAAATTAGAGAAATGGCTGGATAAAGAAGAAATGTTTCAGTTACATATGATCAGATTGAGTGATGGTTAGATAGAGTAATGTAATGAATGAAGTGATTATTGGTTACACTTCAAACAAACAAAACAAACAAACAAAATATTCATGTAAAATAAAAATTCAAAATTTGAAACCAAGCTTATATTTCTACACTATGTCTATTGTTGTAGGTAGTCGATGAGCGGGGGGCAGGTCTATTGAAGGAAGGGAGCTAAGGAGAGAGGGGCATGATGGGAGAAAGACAGTTGAGCTTGAGGTCAAGAGGTTGTCAGGGGGAGAGCAGTGCTGTAGATGGTGATGTAGTAACTACGTGAGTAGTTTATCTTGACCAAGGTCAGTTGAAAGGTTAGGGAGTCGGCCGGGGGGGGGGGGGGGATGGCGGATGAACGACTTGAGTTATTTAGTATGACCGCCATTCTTCGAGTGGTCCTCACGGAGTTACATGACACCACTTCAGTGGTAGGTATGATAGGTTCCATGTCCAAGAGGAAAACAAAAATCAGGAGAACTAATTGGCAGAAGATCAAATCTGAGGCATATAGACAGATGGGATGCCCTATCACGTGGACTATAGTGTTGATTGTTTCGACAACTTTAATAACATCTATAGATCGCAAGGTCTGAAAGGGGAACTTTTTGTTTTAACTAATATCATCTATATCAACCTGATCTGATATGCTGTTTACCTTTTTTAGTGGCCTCCTGATGGGGGAAAAAAAGTATAGTTTTATGCTGTCTGTCTATACATCTGTTGTTTTAACAAGTTTCTTATAACAAATAGAAAGGTGACAACCATTGAGAATCTGACTTTACTGTCGCTGGCAACTTACTCGACCTAGATCTTTATGTGTTTTTCTGAAAACGAACATATTTGTAGGTTTAAATCAAATTTTCAATTGTATGCATACATGCTTAAATCATTTTTAAAACAAAATTGAAATTAAAAAAAAAACAAAAACAAATTGAAATAAAAAAGACAAACACCGATGACATTTAATTTTTGGTCGCAATTTTTCAAATGTTTTCTAAAAACTTGTACTTTTGGTAAAAGTGTCTAAGAGTCTGAAGTAAATGTTTATGTAGGAGTCAGAGGATAATAAAAGTAACGTTTATGTGTTTCTGTTTTAATTTACAAGAAAAGTGTGCTCGAAGTATCTGACGTGCACCAACACTCCCATTGCCACACGACCTCGTATCTGGAGGGGCCATTCCTTCTGTCTGGACACTCCCTAACGTTTTAGAAAAGAGAAAACATGGAACTTGTTCAATTGAAGAGTTTTGTGTGGACACAGTTTTCTTCAACAGCTCTAATGCACAGTTCCATCGTACACTTTTTTAGCGGCCCCCGAAAGGGGAAAAGACGCTATTAGTTTTGTGCGAAATGTCTGTCCGTCTGTCCGTCCGTCCCGTTTAGATCTCGTAAACTAGAAAAGATAGTGAAAATCTGATATCACAATATTTTAGACCATTCAAAGTTCTGATGCAACGGCTACTTTTTTTTTCTGAAAGAGAAAAATCTAATTTTTTAAATCACTTATGCAAGCAGTTTTTTAAAGAGAAATGGCTATTTAGTGTGCATTATTAGTTAGACCTAATTTAAAACGAATAGTAATCTTGTAAACTGCATTTTCTTTAACGTATTTTTCATTAGCATAGAATAATTTTTTTTTTTTTTTTTTTTTTTTTTTTTTTTTTAGGATTCGAATAAGAGATTGAACCTTTTCAAAACAATTACATCAATCATAACACTTCAGTTAGGCTAGGGGATGCGCGGTAGCTGAGCGGTAAAGCGCTTGGCTTCCGAACCGGGGGTCACGGGTTCGAAACCTAGTGAAGACTGGGATTCTCAACTTCGGAATCTTTTGGCGTTAATGGGTACCTGACATTAGTTGGGGAAAAGTAAAGGCGGTTGGTCGTTGTGCTGGCTACATGACACCCTCGTTAACCGTAGGCCACAAAAACAGAACTTTACATCATCTGCCTTATAGACCGCAAGGTCTGAAAGAGGAACTAGTTTGGCCAGGTTCACATCTAACTTTGCATTCACTTGCACCTATCCTTTGATCTGCTGTACCGTTGGGGCACTACACAAGATCTGTCAACCTTCTTTCTCCATTCTTATCTCTCATTTGTCTTTGATATAATTTCATTCGGATGTTCTTATTGAAGCCTTCCTGGGTGGACCACTTCGGGGGCCGATTTTGAGTTTGTGTTTCCACACAAACTGTCTTTGTAACCTTATTTGTTCAGATTTCGACTTATAAAAGGTAGTTTTATGACCTATCACCTCGATTTGTGGGCCCATTGTGTAAGTGATTATTATAACATTTTAAACAAATGCAAAACAAACAATACTGACATTTATGCGAACCATTCGGCGGCCTACCGACCCGTTGATTCCAACACATTTAGCGTTAACCCGAATGACCAGTCCTTCTCTGGAGTGTTCTATGAGACAATTTGAAATTTTGCTCATTTCATTATGAATCGAATCAAATTTGAACGTGAATCTGTGAGTTAACTCTTCAGCTTAAAGTTAAATGTGTGACTGCCAATTAAAATCAAACCCATTTCTCACATTTCTAAACTTTAGCTTTAGAGCGTACATCCAGTAGAGATATTTATACTCTCTCTACTTTCATTTTATTTTTTTATTTTTATTTCATTTTATGTTATTTTTTTCCTCATCACAAAAAAAAAAGCGCCAATATTTTAACATCTCTTCTAATTGTTAGATTTAGACTTCAGTTGAAATCATTAAAGTTGATTGCTTGAGAAGGGAGATAAATCTTTGTTTTTCGTGTTGTTTTTCCACACACACACACACATATGTACACACTTAGATGACTTTTCGGAGGTGTCTCTATCGCATACCTTGCTATTCTTCTCACTGGTTGAATATGAACCCTGCTAGTCGCTGCACTTTGTTTCTTGAGCCCTGGGATTGCTAGGAAAATGGTTTATTTGGAAGAGGTTTGAAGTGAACCTCAAACCTGTGGCTCTTTCCATGGAATAAGGTGACAGCTAGTTTGTTCTCTGATTTGTAATTAATTTATTAATTGATCCGAGCGATTGGTAGAAAGACAAATATATTTCTGAGATATTGTATTGATGCTGTGTGTGTGTGCGTGCGTATGTGGGGGGGGGGGATCCCCTTTTACTACGGTCATGGAAGAAGTTGTACTTTAGTTTTTAGCTTTAGTTTTTTTTTTTTTTGTTGTGGCAAGGAGTTTGAACCTCAATCCTCCATGGAATTCGGTGACTGGAGTTTGCTTTATTTTTTTTTTAAGCTGTTGATACATTTCTGTAAAACTTAAATCTTTGACAAGGATCAAAGAATGTGATGTAATGTCTTCATTGTCAGACTAGCCTTTCTCAGACATGTGTCAATGGATGAAATGACAAACCTCTAGTCAATCTGCAAGGCAAAATATTTTTGTACCTTTCCTTTATGATCACAATAAAGAACTTTTAACCTTAATAGGGAATAGATGAAGCAACAGATGATAAGACCATAGAAAGCAAGCAAAACATTAAAAAAATGTATATATTAAAAAGGCTTAGCTAAGGTGAAGAACGTAAAATCACTGCCATATACCACAATACTACAGGAGTAAGCTCCTTTTTTTCTATAGAAAAAAAACTAAATTACTGCTATTAACATTAACTAATTGATAACTTTTTTGTATTGATTCATGTATTTTCATCGACTGTGAACAATTGTGCAATAATTCAACTTGATCCAAGAATGGGAAGGACACAAAAAAAAAGGTGTACATAAACATAATGAGGGAAATAACTCCACATATCCAGCCACATACGTCATTAAGTAAAATTTATCGCCATATTTCGATACCCAGACAAAATAATTAATTACCAATAATTAACTAACTAATGGGTAAATTTGGTGTTTTTTTTAAATAGATTTATTTTTGGTTAGGTACCACAAACAACTGTGTAAAGTTTTCACTTGATTGGAGAATAGGTCTAGGAGAAATATCGTGTACAAAAATTGTACCAGACAGACAGCTCAAAGATGTACACACAGAAGTACCTCAACTTAATGATGTACAGACTGAACTAACACAACTTAATGATGTACACACAGATATACAACATCTTAATGGTGTACAGACAGAAGTACCACAGCTTAATGGTGTACACACAGAAGTACCACAACTTAATGATGATACCACAACTTAATGATGTACACACAGAAGTACCACAACTTAATGATGTACACACAGAAGTACCACAACTTAATGATGTACACACAGAAGTACCACAACTTAATGATGTACACACAGAAGTACCACAACTTAATGATGTACACACAGAAGTACCACAACTTAATGATGTACACACAGAAGTACCACAACTTAATGATGTACACACAGAAGTACCACAACTTAATGATGTACACACAGAAGTTCCACAAGTTAATGATGTACACACAGAAGTACCACAACTTAATGATGTACACACAGAAGTTCCACAAGTTAATGATGTACACACAGAAGTACCACAACTTAATGATGTACACACAGAAGTTCCACAAGTTAATGATGTACACACAGAAGTACCACAACTTAATGATGTACACACAGAAGTTCCACAAGTTAATGATGTACACACAGAAGTACCACAACTTAATGATGTACACACAGAAGTACCACAACTTAATAATGTACACACAGAAATACAACAACTTAATGATGTACACACAGAAGTACCACAACTTAATGATGTACAGACTGAAGTACCACAACTTAATGATGTACACACAGAAGTACCACAACTTAATGATGTACACACAGAAGTACCACAAGTTAATGATGTACACACAGAAGTTCCACAAGTTAATGATGTACACACAGAAGTACCACAACTTAATGATGTACACACAGAAGTACCACAACTTAATGATGTACACACAGAAGTACCACAACTTAATGATGAACACACAGAAGTACCACAACTTAATGATGTACACACAGAAGTACCACAACTTAATGATGTACACACATAAGTACCACAACTTAATGATGTATTGATGATGTACACACAGAAGTACCACAACTTAATGATGTACACACAGAAGTACCACAACTTAATGATGTACAGACTGAACTAACACAACTTAATGATGTACACACATAAGTACCACAACTTAATGATGTACAGACTGAACTAACACAACTTAATGATGTACACACATAAGTACCACAACTTAATGATGTACACACAGAAGTACCACAACTTAATGATGTACACACAGAAGTACCACAACTTAATGATGTACAGACTGAACTAACACAACTTAATGATGTACACACATAAGTAGCACAACTTAATGATGTACAGACTGAACTAACACAACTTGATGATGTACACACAGAAGTACCACAACTTAATGATGTACACACAGAAGTACCACAACTTAATGATGTACACACAGAAGTACCACAACTTAATGATGTATACACAGAAGTACCACAACGTAATGATGTACACACAGAAATACCACAACGTAATGATGTACACACAGAAGTACCACAACGTAATGATGTACACACAGAAGTACCACAACTTAATGATGTATACACAGAGAAGTACCACAACTTAATGATGTACACACAGAAGTACCACAACGTAATGATGTACACACATAAGTACCACAACTTAATGATGTACAGACTGAACTAACACAACTTAATGATGTACACACATAAGTACCACAACTTGATGATGTACACACAGAAGTACCACAACTTAATGATGTACACACAGAAGTACCACAACTTAATGATGTACAGACTGAACTAACACAACTTAATGATGTACACACATAAGTACCACAACTTAATGATGTACAGACTGAATTAACACAACTTAATGATGTACACACATAAGTACCACAACTTAATGATGTACACACAGAAGTACCACAAGTTAATGATGTACACACAGAAGTACCACAACTTAATGATGTACAGACTGAACTAACACAACTTAATGATGTACACACATAAGTAGCACAACTTAATGATGTACAGACTGAACTAACACAACTTGATGATGTACACACAGAAGTACCACAACTTAATGATGTACACACAGAAGTACCACAACTTAATGATGTACACACAGAAGTACCACAACTTAATGATGTATACACAGAAGTACCACAACGTAATGATGTACACACAGAATTACCACAACGTAATGATGTACACACAGAAGTACCACAACGTAATGATGTACACACAGAAGTACCACAACTTAATGATGTATACACAGAGAAGTACCACAACTTAATGATGTACACACAGAAGTACCACAACGTAATGATGTACACACAGAAGTACCACAACGTAATGATGTACACACAGAAGTACTACATTTTGATAATAGGCCATAGATATTAAAATATAATGCAGAATGGAAAGCTGTGTTAAAGTTGGGCAGGGCCATGGAAAGAACTGTAGCGTCAAAGGAATTGATAGTTGTTGTTTTTTTGTGTTGTTTGTTTCAAAAAATTGTATTTCAATAATGATCCCATTTTAAGACTAAATAAAAACAAAATCTAGCGTTGACATAGTGTTGCTCTATAGAGTCAAAGATTAACTTGGAAAGGTGTAGTGTAAAGGAAGTGAGAGATAGGGGGGGGGGGTTACCTCGGGTCAATTTTATGACCTCTCTCATCTCAGTATGAGTCACGTGCTTGCAAGTTGAGACTTTAACGGTAACTCACCCTTTAAATTATGAAAAGAGAAGAGAAAAGAGAGAGAGAGAGAGAGAGAGAGAGAAAAGAGAGAGAGAGCGCTTACGTTTGATTTGGTCCTACCTGTCCTGCCCATGTCTTTATGTGTTGACTTTTTGTGTCAGTCGGACAGCCCTGATGGCAGGAGGCAGGGGGCGCCACGTATATCTTATAGCCAAGTGACTGTTATTGTTGGAAGATAATAGTTCAAACACAGACACAAAAAAGGTAAAGAATAGGCTGAGGTGGTTTAAAACATTGGGAGGGGGGGTAGCTTAATGGACAAAGTGAGCAGGGTGTGCCTTTCCCCACTCCGGACATTATGCAAAGACAAACTGAAAACAAAGGCACACTGGTCATTTAGTACCAGCTGAGACTAGACTCTAGGGTCATAGCCGTTTTTTTTTTTCAAATACAAATTTAAAAACATTTTACTTGCAATTATTGCCTTTTTTGTTGTTTTCAGGACGTCATTCTTTGTTTAGCTGGATGTCATTCTTTGTTTAGCAGGACGTCATTCTTTGTTTAGCTGGATGTCATTCTTTGTTTAGCTGGACGTCATTCTTTGTTTAGCTGGACGTCATTCTTTGTTTAGCTGGACGTCATTCTTTGTTTAGCTGGACGTCATTCTTTGTTTAGCTGGACGTCATTCTTTGTTTAGCTGGACGTCATTCTTTGTTTAGCTGGACGTCATTCTTTGTTTAGCTGGATGTCATTCTTTGTTTAGCTGGACGTCATTCTTTGTTTAGCTGGATGTCATTCTTTGTTTAGCTGGACGTCATTCTTTGTTTAGCTGGATGTCATTCTTTGTTTAGCTGGACGTCATTCTTTGTTTAGCTGGACGCCATTCTTTGTTTAGCTGGACGTCATTCTTTGTTTAGCTTGACGTCATTCTTTGTTTAGCTGGACGTCATTCTTTGTTTAGCTGGATGTCATTCTTTGTTTAGCTGGACGTCATTCTTTGTTTAGCTGGACGCCATTCTTTGTTTAGCTGGACGTCATTCTTTGTTTAGCTGGACGTCATTCTTTGTTTAGCTGGATGTCATTCTTTGTTTAGCTGGACGTCATTCTTTGTTTAGCAGGACGTCATTCTTTGTTTAGCTGGACGCCATTCCCCTGCAATAAGGCGACGAAATTCTGTACCATTCAACAATGAACACTTAATACACCAATGAATTTAGGACAACTAGTTTACTAAGCAGCTAAGAAAGTAACTTGTGAAGGACTGAATTAAAAGATACAAGAAGAAAGTAACTTGTGAAGGACTGAATTAGTGGATACAAGAAGAAAGTAACTTGTGAAGGACTGAATTAAAAGATACAAGAAGAAAGTAACTTGTGAAGGACTGAATTAGTGGATACAAGAAGAAAGTAACTTGTGAAGGACTGAATTAGTGGATACAAGAAGAAAGTAACTTGTGAAGGACTGAATTAGTGGATACAAGAAGAAAGAAAGAAGTTGATGCCATGTTAGAATCTAGTAATGCATTTAAGTTAGAGTTATAGGTCAGGGAGGGGGGAGGTTGTCAAGTCAAAAGTTTTGGTAGAAAAAAAAAGAAAAACATAAAAAAAAAAGTTTATATTACGTGTACTTGTATTAATTAGTTTGGATCAGTCGTGTAATTAAATTTGTAAGAGCTTTAAAGCTCTAGTGTCTAGATTAACAATACAAAAGCATTTATACAAATAAAAAAGGCGGAAACGATTTGAATTAAAACACATGGCTCAAGCCTTCATAGGCATCTCAAGCCTACACGGTAACCACTCTGCTAGTGGAAAGCCTAAAGTGTCTAGTTGTTTCTATATATTCGTCCTATTTTTCATGTTGTTCATGTTCATGTTTATCTAAGACTCACACCACGAAATATAAAAGGGACAAATTCAGCTTATATCACTACTTCAGTGACCAGTCAAGTACCAATTCTTTCCCTTGTTTGATATACCAAACAAAATAATTAATTACCAATAATTAATTAACTAATTGGTTGATTTTTTAAAATTGATTCTTGTGTTGTCAGGTAAAAGAAATAATTGTGCAAAATTACACCTTGATCCGAAATAGGGTGTGTGAGAAATAGCGTGTACAAACTTTTGACCAAACAGACAGACGGACAGACAGACAGACAGAATGAGTTGATATAACCTTTGTAAAAATGGAAACATCTTTGCCCGTCTTAATCAGTATCTTCATCTCCATAACGTCTGGTAATGTGAGTGACTCCCAACAAGGTATATGTAGACTTACATGACAAACTGTCACAAGGTCTAGGAAAGTACTCGCCTTTCTGGTATGGGACACAACCTTTTCCCTACAAAATCTCTGTTTTCACGACGTATGGGCTAAAAATATTTTTTACGCTATGCGCAAGAGCTAATGACCACATACCTTAGAGTCATATAAAACTTTTGACTGCCACCGTGAGTCGTGATTAAGTCGATCTTGCTGCCACCCAGGTCTGTCATGACCTGACAACTTACCCCCCTAGACCACCAACAACTAGTCTAGTAATGTAACCATCAAGATTGGACAGTTGAGAACCTTCTTGACTTCACAGCCCACTCCGCCGCTGCTTTGCAGCCCTCAAACTCGATTCCAGATAAAAACTAATGCAGTGTCAGAGTGATTGAAATACACACCCTTGGCGCACTCACACACACCCCTGGCGCACTCACACACACCCTTGGAACACCCACACACACTCTTGGCACACTCATACACACAGACAAACCCAAGCACACTTGCTGTTGTTAGAAGGGTAAAAAAATAAAGGGGTCCTGTAGTAAGAGCACAGAGGTACCATCCAGGCCCGTGGTGGGAGTTCACTGGTACCATCCAGGCCCGTGGTGGGAGTTCACTGGTACCAGCCAGGCCCGTGGTGGGAGTTCACTGGTACCAGCCAGGCCCGTGGTGGGAGTTCACTGGTACCATCCAGGCCCGTGGTGGGAGTTCACTGGTACCAGCCAGGCCCGTGGTGGGAGTTCACTGGTACCAGCCAGGCCCGTGGTGGGAGTTCACTGGTACCAGCCAGGCCCGTGGTGGGAGTTCACTGGTACCAGCCAGGCCCGTGGTGGGAGTTCACTGGTACCAGCCAGGCCCGTGGTGGGAGTTCACTGGTACCAGCCAGGCCCGTGGTGGGAGTTCACTGGTACCAGTCAGGCCCGTGGTGGGAGTTCACTGGTACCAGCCAGGCCCGTGGTGGGAGTTCACTGGTACCAGCCAGGCCCGTGGTGGGAGTTCACTGGTACCAGCCAGGCCCGTGGTGGGAGTTCACTGGTACCAGCCAGGCCCGTGGTGGGAGTTCACTAGTACCAGCCAGGCCCGTGGTGGGGGTTCACTGGTACCAGTCAGGCCCGTGGTCTTCAACTGTCTCTTTGTCCGTAGTGTTGGTCTGTAAATGTGATATTCGCACGTGCTCTGTACAAACCGTGAGTACTTTCAAGGCTGTTAAGGGTTGCTCGTGTGGACAGTTAACCAATGTAAGCTGGTGTATAGACACAATCCTAACACGAAACCAATGTAATGATAACTTGGAGACATTCCAGCAAAGGTTATTTAGGGATCTCAAAATGCGAGTTACCTTTGTATACATACAGCTTACAGCTTGAAGCTTATGGCCTGCCAGAGATCAACAGCCGTTACTTTCCCAAACTCTGTGTTGACTCAGAGAAGACCTAAATTTAAATCAATTATCCGAGACTTCACATGGACATGTACTCGAGACCCTTGCTTTGGAATTCTAGTTACCATCAAACCTAGTGGTCAATCCCAACAGAAATAAACAGTGAAATCTCTGAGTGGTAAAACATCAATGATGGTCGTAGTCTTAGGATAGGCTCGAGGAGTCGCTGTTGAGTGTCAGAACCTTGGCTGAGTAACCAGGGGTAGCGGTTCAATTCTTTGTGGAAAAAAAGTCCTCTGTTTTTTTGTTCCTTATATTGATGCTGTTGTTTTTGATGATGCCTTTCTCTGGACCTGAACTGACCGGATCTAGATCTAGTAGATATCTAACTTCTGCTGTAAAAGTAAATGTGATTGGTCATTGGGTTGGCAAGAAAACTGTTTTGAAACTCTTGACTAAAGAAGGCGACATTAGAGAACCTCTGGGCTGGACGCTGACATTGACTCACAATCTCCTGGTACACCGTATAACATTAAAAGTGATGAAGTGTTTACTGCCCTCCACTCTGCTCGCCAAGAAACTATCAGTGCTCTTGTAGACTCGCACACAACTTCCAGAAAATAATTTTAAAAAACAACGAATGTAGATTTTCTAGAAACATCTTTCCAGTTGTGCCTGATAAAGGAGCTATACACTTTTATTCTTTTGTTTCTCAATGCTACTAAGTACTTCTAAGTTCCAATGGGACATAAAATTACTTGGCGGGGAGGGGGGATACAAAAGGGGAGAGAAGGGAGGTGAAGTTCTATTTCATTGTTCAATTATTTGAAGCTAATGGTCGGCTTCAAGCATCGTGGCGGGGCGCATGAAGTATTTACTGCGGATGTTTTGGTTCCGATTCTTCTTCCTCAACCCCCTCCCCCCTCGCCCTCGGTACCGTCACTGGAGACACGCCTTTGTTACTTTATATTGGCCTGAAGAAAGCACGGATATTTTAGTGTGTGTGTGTGTGTGTGTGTGTGTGTGTGTGTGTGTGATAGCAGCACGATGACATGCTGATATTAAAGGTAATTAGTGACGAACTAAGGGAAGGCGTGCACTTCCGGTGGTGTGACTGACAAATGTGACGCGATGATGAGCAGGCCGTGACGTCACGTGACACTCGACGAGCAGACGTGGAGGTGACGACAAAGGGAACGCGTTCGAAACAAAAAGTGACAATGAAACGGAGAAGTTTAGCGGGTGGGGGTCCTTTTTAACCTGGGATGAACTCCATTTGGTAGCAAGGCTGGAAGGGCTAGTCCTCCCGTAGAGCCTTGGCGAGAAACTCTGCTGTTAGGCATAGTGCTGCCATACAGGTCAAGTGAGTCTGCAGATACACTTCCCCGAAGCTCTCCTTTGTATATGACCTATTCAAAGTGAGTTCAGATTCCAAACAATATACCCAAACATTTTTGTTGTAACTTTTGAGTTTGGGAGATGAGAAAATCTTCATAAATCTAATCACTGGTAACTTTGGTTTCTGGCAACACGACTACACATTCGCCTCTGAAAATACAAAAGTCTTGTGCTGTGATACGAATATAGTATTGAATACGAAACTACTTTTACTAGCTTTAAATATTTTGGAATTTATAAAGATACACTTTCTTTCTATTGAAAGCAAACAAACAAAATAAAAAAGTACGATTTTTTTTTAGAAATTAGTCGATCGCCTTAAAGGAAAAAGTAGTCATATACTTTGTATGTCATTTGGCTATCATATAGATAGTATGTCATTTGGCTATCATATAGTTTGTATGTCATATATAGAAATAGCTTTAGTACAATTCAGAAGCCGTTAAATTCACTTCTATAAGCTGCGAAGTAGACTTTTCGCTTCATCAGACTTGAATCTCTCAAGAGCTAAACAAGGGAAGTGAGTGGAACTCTTCAAGCATGGAGAAGCCAGTCGTCTGCTAGACCTACAACACCGGGTTACTAAGCAGCAGACATCTGGTAGGAAGACATACAACTTGTTTTCACGTCTGGAAGACAAACCAAGTTAGCAGACAATATGTCTGGTCAGGAGGTCGTAGTCCCCCCCCCCTCCCCTCAAATCTTTTTTTTTTATCCTCATCGGTTTTCTTTATTCTTGTTCAAGAAGGTCAGTTCCAAGGTCCAGTATACTGACCTTATATGGAACTAAACGTGGACAAGGAATGGATTGGGGCGGGGTGGGTGACTTACCGCACACCCCAGGCACAGCTTTTTATTTTTTTTAATATAAAATTCAATTGGAAAATATTTCTGTATAATTGTCAGTTTGTAGTGTTAGGCGCACAACTCAGTTTTAAATGAGGAATCTGCAAAATATTTTTTTGGTCATGTTTGTTTGTTATACAGATGTACGTCAGGGCCGGCCTTAGGTCATTGGAGGTCCTAGGTCAAGTGACTAGAATGGTCCCAAAAGAAATAGAAAAAAAAACCACAACAAATTATAAACGGTCCTGTATGTATATCTACATCAACTAATATGTTAAACTCACAGAGCGCCGATAGCATTAATGGGCTTCATGAACGATTCATGATTACAACGTCAAGACGTTTCGACATTTCACCAAAAGGAAGAAACATTGGTCTTCGAACGTATGCAGTCTAACAAGGAGATCGAAACATTTGTGAATAAACAGGCTAATAGGAAAGCGAACTTGATCTCCTGTGGTTGGTCAAAAGGCCCGAGGTCATGGCACGCGGTGGGGGTTGCAATAGTGACTCTCTCGTCTTTAACTAACACAAAGTTTCTCGAGGCAGTTTCCATAAAAAAGATTTGTTATGCAGTCCGTGGCGTAGTTCAGTGATATGGTGTGTCTTTTTTTTTACGCCCATCTATCTATCTATCTATCTATCCATCCATCCATCCTTTCGTTCGTCCGTCCGTCCGTCCGTCTGTCTATCTATCTATCTATCTATCTATCTATCTATCTATCTATCTATATACAGTGTTTTTTGTGTAAAAAAAAATAGGTGCCGGTACTCAATGATGGATGGCCTAACTTTTAATTACTAATACATTAATAATAAAAGTTAAAATACATTAAAAGTAATATTTTTCCCCACATAGAAAAAGGTGCCGTTATATATATATGGAATTATTTTTTTTTATTTTGCTTATTTTACATATCAATTCAAATGTTTCGTTGGATTACTTAGACCTACATCTAGATGTCTTCGCCCAGTTTGTTCAACGTTAAAACCGTCCTTCTATTGTTCCTTACAGAAATCTGTCACTTGGGCTCTGCGCTAATCCACCCCCCTCCCCCAACTCTTATTCCCAGGGAGAAACAGAAAAGTAAATTGTAAAAAAAAATAAAAAATCTAGAAGCAACTGATTTCCATACGTTAATTGTTTACATAAGAAACTCAAGGGCCGCGAGTCAATGGGGGTGCTAACACCTTGTAATCTCAGAGTACATGCCCATTGCATGTCACCACTCACAGGGAGATAATTCAGAACAGAGATGTATGTCTTAAGGGTGGAGTAGTCGTTCACTGTCACAATGGCTGACAGACCTAATGGCAGGTCAATGACCAATTCTTGCAATGATGTCACGCTACTGTTAAAACCAGTCTTAACCCAAGAATTTTGTTTGACCATGTGACAAACAGCCTTTGCTTTTTTTTTTCAGATATTAAAACTGTCAGTAAGCGAACTTGTTAGCAAATGAATTTGTTAGTAAACGAGCTTGTTAGTAAAAGAACTTGTTTTTAAAGACACTGGTATTGCAGCAGTGAGTCTTTGTAACATTATCTATTGGTTTTGTTTTATACCCAGTAGCATTTTCAAAAAAACAATTGTCGTGCTATTTGTATTTATGGCTTATAATTTATATGAAGAATGCAGCATTTTGGGGAAATACCGAAATTAAAATACAAAGATTTAATAGAAAGTATGCAGTTATTGCGAAATCAGGTTGCGAATATGCCAAAACGTTTGCTAGCATGCACCATAAGGTAAAAGGAACCTGAGCACGAAATTTCTTGGAAATCCGCTCGGGAGTTGCTAAAATCTCTTGGTACATAAATGAATCAATCAGTCAATCACTATGTTGTATAATAAAAAATAACAATTTGACTATGATATCAGGTTGGAGATTGGCATTTATTTTCTTTTTGCCTTTAGCAGATTTTTTCACAGGCTACACTGAAAGTTTCTGCACCTTTGGTGACTATGTCAAAGAGACCAACTCATTCCACTACCCTACCCGCCTAACTCATGTAACAAGCTAAAGCCGGGTCAAAGAGCTAGTCCACAAAATGATGAACTGACTCTTCAGGCAATAAAACACGTGACTTCTGATTTCAAACCTTCAGATCGTCTGCAACAAACAGATGACGCTGAGTTACGACATAGTGCAATTATATTAGCCCCCATCCTCCCTCTCTTGAAATCTCGTCGACGCCTATGCCACACAAAGACACCAAATACTTTTTATTTTGTCCCGCCCCTCCTTTGATTTGAACAGCAAGCATGACAGCAGACGACCCCGCTGAAAACGGTCGTTTGTCAAATTTGGAATAATTACAAGTGAGCCGGGCAAGCAATTAATCACGGTATGGCTTTCAATTAATGGAGCGTACTAGGCGCATAGAGAGGTCTTTAATTAGTATACGCTCTTCATTTTTTGAATTAGTATTTTCTAGAATCTGTGATTGTTTAGAGTTTAGAGGGAAGTCGCCACTATCTCGGTATATTTGTCAAGGTTTTGTCGAGGACTGGTGTGGTGTCCGACCTGGTACTGGATCTAATAGCTGAAGTTCGAATCCCAGTAGAAGGGACGATGTCATTCAAGTCGAGGAGTGGTGTGGTGTCCGACGTAGTACTGGATCTAATAGCTGAAGTTCGAATCCCAGTAGAAGGGACGATGTCATTCAAGTCGAGGAGTGGTGTGGTGTCCGACGTAGTACTGGATCTAATAGCTGAAGTTCGAATCCCAGTAGCAGGGACGATGTCATTCAAGTCCTACATACTCTTTAAGATGACGTATAGATCGAGGCTCAATCTGTTACAGTCAAAGTAGAAAGGAATGAGCTTTGCACTTTTAAAAAATTCACAAACTGTCTCAGCAGACGATATAGTCGCTTGGCAATGTTGAGTACCCCCCTTTCATTCCCTCCTCCATGTACCTGTAGGACCTCTACGTCCACATCTGTGCAGCAGTGGGCCTATGGTCAGCCTGGCTTCCTGATGATTTGTGTTGTATACCTCTCATAACTCTCTCCTGCGCACACTTCATTGCAAAGCTTTTATCAACTCTGTCTGTCTGGTTAAACTTTTGTACACGTTACTTCTGTCACTTACCATTCTGAGATCAAGGTTGTACACACATTTCTTCAGTGTCCTCCCTAACAAAATATAAAACAATCCCAAAATTAATTCATTTACGACATCCATGTCACAGCAAATTGAAGGCATGTTTCATTATACACACTTAGCAGAAGTTTTGGAGGGCCGGAAGCAGCTCTTCTTTTGGCTTGCGGGCCTTAGTTAGGGAAACGCTGCTCTAGACTGACACTACTTATTGGTTTATTAGGCCTAAACACTGTCATGCAGACCGTTGGGTTCAATTCTCAAAAGACTTGGTAAAAGAAAAAAAAAACAACGAAAGATCAGGCAGTGCTGTATTCTGCTGCTCACTGTGTTTCAACTAATAGAGATAGATAACCAGGCGTATTGTTTTTGACATTTTTATCTCCAGATAAAGGTGTTGGGTGATGGCATCACCTGAGGGCATCACCCCGAGGGCAGGACGGTGTGAGTTCCTTTCATCCCCAGGTAGCTTTGCGGCATACGTCCTAGATAGACTCGCTTCATGACACTTTTATTGACAGTATCAGTTTGACGGAAATCAGGGGAGTGGGGTGTAAAGATGGTGTCAAGAGATCCTTGTGTGTGTGTGTGTGTCTGTCTTGGGGGTGGGGGGGGATTGGGTAGACGTTTGTCGTTACTTGTGACACTTCGTGACGTAATGTCTAATGTCGCCTTTCATAAGTCTCCATTGACGCCCTCCTGCCCTATTAGCTTGTATCTCCCCATCGCCACTAGAAGCTGACGTTCTTGCAGCCCCAATCTGATGGTAATATTTGATTTCTCCTGAGGGGTTGGGTCACTTAACGTTAGGACCACTTTTTAAATTATGTCTAGATTTTTTTTTCAACATAGATTAGTTCTTCAGTTTATCTTAAAGATTACACACGTGACTTCAAAAAAGAAGATAATTACGTCCTATGCATTTCACGTGTCGATCTAGTCATGCATGTTAATCAGTTAATCTGCTAAGTCGTAGGTTTATCTGGCTGATTCAGGCCATTCTCTAATGGCACTAGGGAAGAAGGAGCACTTGTATGACCCTGTCGTAGCATATGGAATAAGTAATGTGTCTATAACTTTTTGTAGTTCGGAAAAAAATATTAGGTGAGAGAAAGAGAGAGAGACAGGGAATTTTGAATTTTCATTGCACAAATAAAAAAAGAAGAGAGAGAGAGAGACCGAGACAGAGAGAGAGAGAGAGAGAGAGAGAGACATAGAGAGGGAGAGACAGAGAGAGACAAATAAAGACAGAGAGAGACAGAGACATGAGGGACAGAATTTTGAATTTTAATTACACAACTAAAAACAGAGACAGAGAGAGACAGAGAGAGAGAGACAAATAAAGACAGAGAGAGACATGAGAGACAGAGAGAGACAGAATTTTGAATTTTAATTACACAACTAAAAACAGAGAGAGAGAGAGAGAGAGAGAGAGACAGAGAGAGAATTTTGAATTTTAATTACACAACTAAAAACAGAGAGAGAGACAGAGAGAGACAGAGAGAGACAGAGAGAGACAGAGAGAGACAGAGAGAGACAGAGAGAGACAGAATTTTGAATTTTAATTACACCACTAAAAACAGAGAGAGAGACAGAGAGAGAATTTTGAATTTTAATTACACAACTAAAAACAGAGAGAGAGACAGAGAGAGAATTTTGAATTTTAATTACACAACTAAAAACAGAGAGAGAGAGAGACAGAGAGAGACAGAGAGAGACAGAGAGAGACAGAGAATTTTGAATTTGCATTGCACAACTAAAGATAAAGATTATTTTATCATAAAAGGGAAAATTGATGGAGGTAGACAATCGCATGACAGAATCTTGTCTCCCCCTTGCTTCCCCCCCCCCCCCCAGCTATGCAAGTAACACGAGAAGCAGTGTAAACCAGACCATGTCAGACAAAGCTTTGTCACAATGTGGACATATTGGCCCGTGAGAACTCCGCGTCGGAGACAATGTCCCGTCGTTGTCACTAATTGTAACTCTCTGCTATCTCACACTTGCCTCATCCGTCAAGCATCAGGTCTTGACCCCCTGACACTCTTGTGGACCTGTTTTACCCGGTGCCCTCTCTTACATAAGACTGTCGCACTGGGTTGTTCTATTTATATCTTTTATTTTAGCTCGTTCTAGTCTTTGTTTTAATGTCTTTGTCCATCCCCCCTCCCCTCCTCAGGACCGGGGGGGGGGGGGGGGGACTGGTTTGAAATTCAATGCATGACCTACTCTCTGAACAGCTTCCGGCTCGACAGACACCACACACGCAAGACAAGTGACAGTGTTTGTCTGCCCTTGTCATGTTTCACGTATACACACAATCTACTTCGTGTCCCCCCCCCCCCCATGTTCTCGTGTATCAACAGCACTCCAACACTGATCTACTACGACCTGGGACCATAAGTGGAAGTAGGTAACTGCACGCAGTTTTCTGAGTTTGACTTCGAATTTGAAGTAGCATTGACTTTACCGTGTGGTCAAGTGGCTAAGAGCAATGGTAAAATCTGAAAGTCTACGGATCGAGTCCTGGCGGAGGCAGGATTGTAGAAATAAACTTGAAGGTCTCAACCAGTAAATTGCTAATGAATGCGGCTGATTATTGTGGTGGTCACACAACACCTTCATCAGCCAACATTAGTATCGTTATATGTGGAAAATGGCTAACCTATCCTTTTATCCTGGGCAATGCTTCTCGGCCTCAATGTGGCGCCCGGATGGAAACGGTTATTAGAGGAGACGGGAAACGAGGAAACAAAACAAAAACAAAAAAACAACAGAACTCTCGTTGGGTTACCTAAAGACAAAACTAATTGCACTGGAGAGAGAATGAAAGAGAGCCCCATTAAAAATGCCACTATCAGCGTACCATTCAACTGGGGACGCGGACGCTTTAGGGCGAGACACCCGCACGGCTGGTGTGATATAAAGGAGGAATAAGGGACTTTGCCCGGTGTGCTCGGCCTTCGGCCTCGTCTCAAACCCGAGCATCTAGGGAGAATCACTAGGAAGTTACAACAGGAAGATAGAAATAGTTTTTCATTATTATAATATTCAATTCGTATCTTCATGGAACCTGGACACGGATCTCGAAAACGGCTCTACTGATCTTCCTAGAAATGTAACAGTTGATGTATCTCGCTGAGAAAAGAATGACTAGCTCGTTGGCAACAATAGAAAAACTCTTGTTTGACGTTATAATTTTTCAATTTAAAAAAATATTAATTCAAATTTGGCTAGAGATCGAGCATATATTTATCTTCGGATTTTTACGCATGTAGGCATTATTCATTAAAAAGTGTAATAAATTTATGTTGAGGAAATTTGTGCGTATCGTCTTGTCAGTCCAAAATTAAATCTAACAGTCATTAGTTCTAAAGAGAAATATAATCTCTCTATAAGCTATATAAAGGAGGTATTGTCATTTTTTAAAAAGTATTTAAATATTTTTCTTGTTGAATAAAAAATTACAAAACATGCATACGTATTAAATTTAGTAGTGTTATGGGTTGTAATTTCGTCTAGGGAGCCATCTAGATATCTTTGGAGAACTTAGTTCCCAAACCACGTGACCTAATTCTACACAATTAGCAAGCACTGTCTTGACACAGAGCTCAGTATCAAAGGGCGGCTACTTGAAACGAAAACGTTCTTTATACTTAAACATAGTTTGTATTTTTTTTTTAAAGATATGATCAATTACAATTAATGACTTGAAGCGACAGACCAAATGTCTACCGTCCGATTATCTACCTTTGGTCTTCCACTAAAAATAGCTACATATGTCTGCAAAGTAAGTGCATTTCGTCTGCTAAGCATGCAAATGTTCTTTTCATGACGTCGGACACACCCAGTTGTAGATTGGAGGAACAGATTAGCTTCTTGATATTTTAAATTGCTTTTCAATGATTTTATTTGGCTTAAAATAAAGATGTTTGACTTTTCTCTTCTGACATACATCGTTACCTGGGATTATTCATAATTTATTTTTTATGTCAATTTAAGTTTTCTTAGGTGCAACGTCTGAGTTTTTAGTTGGCACAAGGCCGACCACCCAATCGGACCACTGCACAGTATTAAAATTGTAAGTTTATTGTAAATAGCGGGAGATTTCTATCAGCAAACGACAAACAGGAGTTATCAGCTCTTGACACATGAAAGAAAGTAGTTGGCAAGTAATTCGTTGAAAAGTGTTCAGTGATTTATTCGCCTAGAACCAAGATACGAAACAAGAAATGTTTGGATATAGACTACGTCAAGGGTTGCTCTATCATAAATGAGAATATTGACAGAAATAACATTTCGGGTACAAAAAAAAAACAACAAAAAAACGTCCCGGTCTTGTCCCTCTTCTTCCCTCATTGAACCCAAGAAACTACGGATAGGATGATCAAGTTCAACGTGGTTTAATGTCGAGGGTTGATATATAAGTTGGAGCAAAGAGATATTGGTGGGGGGGGGGGGGGAGGAGGAAGAATCGGAAACTTGAATACATTTTGTTTCTAATCAGATTGACCTTTGACCTGGGAGCATGCTGTAATGGTAATATCATTTTGTGAGACAGGGGCCGCAACTTTTGTGAGAATTGAGGTACCAACAAGACTGGTGTGTGTGTGTGGGGGGGGGTACCACAATGTTATATCCACTCGTTATATCTGAATGTGTTGACCTCCACAGTTGCTCCTATCTGTGTAGAACCACGCCCCTGCTGATCTGTAGAAGTTCTCAATCAATAAAGCTCTTGTTGTCAAACACTTTCATTTTTTGTTTCATAAGCTTTCTGTTGTTGTGGCTTTTAAAGTTGATCCTTGGTATGACCGAGGAAAATATGAGAAAAAATGAGAAAAATACGCCTAGTGTTATTATTCTGTCGTTACAGTTGATTTTTATTTTCAGATCAAAGACAAAATTCACCATGACTTATCCCTTAGTATGGGGCACCACACATGATCTGTTGACCGTCTTTCTCCATTCACCTCTGTCTTTTGCCTGGATAGAACTGCATCCAATGACAGGCCTGTTCATTCTTTTGTGTTGCATCCAATGACAGGCCTGTTCATTCTTTTGTGTTGCATCCAATGACAGGCCTGTTCATTCTTTTGTGTTGCATCCAATGACAGGCCTGTTCATTCTTTTGTGTTGCATCCAATGACAGGCCTGTTCATTCTTTTGTGTTGCATCCAATGACAGGCCTGTTCATTCTTTTGTGTTGCATTCAATGACAGGCCTGTTCATTCTTTTGTGTTGCATTCAATGACAGGCCTGTTCATTCTTTTGTGTTGCATTCCCATCGCACTCCCTGTCTTCTTCTTTTTCCTGGTACTGTTCCCTGAAGGAAGGTTCTTGCTAGCCTTAAGGACCTTGTAATATGGTCATTGAGTTTTAGTTTGCGTCTTTTGACAGCCCCGCACTTTCATAGAAGCCGCGCTAATTCTAGGTGTATAAACTATTAAATTAAACCACTTTACAACTTATAACAGATTTCCCGCGGCCTCCTGTCGATTTACCAGGAGCTCCTGGAAATCTCCTGAAATGGCAAAATATACGAAAAAGTCATGGGAATATCTGGAAATTATTAAAATCTTTTGAAAATTCATACAAATCTCCTGAAATATATAGCCGAAAATTGTCATTTTGGGGTGTCATTCAATATGGAAAACGCCAATCCTACACGATAAATGAAAACGGCATTATTATTTATATAGGAAATAACATTTTTATGATATACTGTATGACTTTGCTACAAGCAAGGCTCGTAAAGTAGTTCTGAACGTATTAAAGAATGAATAAAATGCAAAGACAAATGTATTTTCTAATACAAACTCTTAAATTTCAATTATTATCCTTATCCCTACCCAAACTTGGCCCCGAGAAATCCGTTTCGCATAGGGCCCCACAACGCTTGTCCCCGGGTGAATCTTTCCATGACTTCTTGGTCACAACGGTTAAGTCCGGCCCTGTTATTTTGTGACGGGTGAATACAACTTGTTCTCCCCCCCCCCTCCTTTTTTCGTAAGATAACTCTAGTCCGACTTGCAGAATTAAAAGAGTGATCTTTCCTTTACTTTTTCTCCAAACTCTTGATCCATGAAGAGAATTATATATATATATATATATATATATATATATATATATATATATATATATATATATATATATATATATATATATATGATGTTTTCACTAGTATATTTCCTGATAATACAATTATTCCTGTTACTAGCAACACATTATTTGTGCCGTTTCATTGCATTTTTTTTCTTATACTTTACATAATACATAAACACTTAAGAAAGTTTGGAAAAAAATAATAATGAACTAAAAACTAACCCAATAGAAGGGCTACCATCGTAGATCCGATTGCCCTACATAGCTTACCCCACTGCGCCACTTCGAGTCCCACCTAAATAACTTGTATTATTATTGAAGTGACATTTCTAGATCGACCACCAAAAAGCGTCTTTGAAGAAATATTGAAGCCATGTTTTGTTGTGTTATTTCCTGTCTTTGTCTTCTTGAATGTCTCAAATAAAGTTCAAATTTATCTCGTTCATACATCTGTTGAATCAAGGGATTGGAGAGGGGAGGGGGGGTCGCTGACTGTATAGTGCAATGGTTCCAAAGTTGTTTTTTTTATAAAACACTTTGCACAATCTAAGTATCTAGTGGGACTCTTTTCTTATTTTTGTTTGAATTTTATAAATTGGCATTTTTTGTCAAGTATAAGACTTATTTATATATACACACACACACACACAAATATATATATGTATATATATATATACTATCCATATGTTACCCACGGCCCACGGGTCTTAATTTGCGTATCACTGTCGATATGGTCACTGAGAGTGTTTTGTAAACAATGAAACGAAATAATAATGTTATAAGTATAACGAATGCGTCAATGTAAAAATAGTAGGAATGGAGCTATCAAAATATCCAATCGACCTAAATTGGTTAAACGATTTTGATTTCTATTCGGAACATACATACTCCTTACATTCTACTTTATAGTATAGATATATATCATTGAAACATATGTTTTAAACATCCGAACTTTAAAATCTACTCGACTTTGCAACATGATAAGAAAAACTCACGTCGCACAAATAGATTGTAGGAAACTGAAGTAAAATTAAACAACACACAATAACGTTTTAATATAGTGTGGTACTCTTCAGAAAAACTCGACCAGAAATCATTGAATTGTTGATGTTTTATTGTATCTGTGTTTTAAATTAAATTCAGTATCTTCATCAGTCTAAAGATCAAGAGATGTTACAGAATTTATTTTCTTATCATAAATAAATTAATTCCTGCATTTACTTAACCCAGTCTGTCCTAATGGACGATGCCAACGTTGATTTGACCCCCATTGAACTAAATTGATTTTAGATTGATAAACTTTAGTTTGTATTGTGTAAAAAGGAGCATGCATTCTCCCATAAGTCGATACCAAATAGAACATTTTCTGATAACTAACAAAAAAGTTATTGGAGTTTAATCATAGGAGAATAGTTATATACAAATGAGCAAAATGATTAAATACCTTCAAAATGAGGAAAATAATTACGGAGAGAAAGAGTTAAAGACAACAGAAGTCGTGACCTACTCATTAATTACTGGTCTTCAGGTAGTTCGTGGAAAACTTACTCAGGTCTCTATAGAGTTCCAAGAAATACAGTTTGAGAAACACTGGACTATAGTGGAATGGGATAAAGAGATTTTTAAAAAGAGACTAGGTTTTTTTGTCTTCTTTGTTAACTTTTGGTGTTAGCTGAAGCGGAGAATTTAAATAGACGTGTTCAATTAAGAATTTTATGATATCGTTTTTATATTTCTTTTGGTCTGAAGAAATTGTTGTTCAATTTTTGAACGAAGAAATGTGCATTTAGTGAACATTTTGGAGTTTGAAAAAAAAAAATGCCGACAGACGCGTGTTAATTGTGCCTCGAAAGATCAAAACAAAATAGAAATAACAATGGAACAAATATAGGGAGGAGCGGGTAGGTGGTAGCACTAAATCTGATTTGTAATAACTAGGGGCGGCAATCAATTCTACGTTTGAGTTTGTTAGTCTCCCCCTGTAACAGAGAACGATCAAGACCTTGCACAATGATTTATACATTCTTGGTCTAATCGATACTCTGTTCCTTTGGTTCTAGAACAAAATGTGTGCAAATGGAAAGTAATTTTTTTTTCACGGGCGGGAGGGGGAGGGCGCTGATTAGGAAATGAAAACAATTTTTAAAAGCGTTATGATAAAAATAAAAACATTTGATGGATATAAAATTTTAAATAGTAGTGGCTGAGTGGTAAAGCGCTTAGCTTCTGAACCGAGGGGGGTTCCGGTTTCGGAACCCAATGATTTTTAATTTAGGGAACCTTGGGGCGCCTCTGAATCCACTCAGCTCTAATGTTACCTGACATAAGTTGGGGAAATTTAAAGGTGGTAGGTCGTTGTGCTGGCTAAATGAGAAACCCTCGTTAACTGCGGACCACAGAAACATCATCGGCCCTATAGATCGCAAGGTCTAGAATGGAAACTTTAGTATGATAGAAATAAAAACATTAAATGAGTAAAAAAATTTGTAATTAGTATTCAAACTCCTGGTGTTTCTTTTGCATTCTTTAGTCTTTTAGTCTTTTGGATTGGCTTGGACCTACAGTAATGTTCTAAGGGTCTATTCCTACATTCTAACTGACCACTACCCATTGAACCGAATCGCTTATGAATTTGACTTTTGACCTGACATTGTTACCTCGATCTGGCTATCAATCTCCAGACGTCTTTATTTATTCATCCCTATCCTGGATACAATTAGCGCAGGAAGTGACGTCATATGTGAACTAAAAGCAAGCTCTTTCATCCGAGTCGTAAAAGGAAAAAAAAAAGACTTCCAAATTGTTTTAGAAAGATTTATAAATGCAGACATTTTTAACACGCATATACAATTTAAAGAGCTCAATATATACAGCAACAAATAAGCAACTGTTCATTTCATAGATTACTTTCCACAGATTACTAGAAAGATGTACTTTGCACCAAACAAGTGTTTCCCGCGCTTTTTAATGTTCATCCTATCAGACCTGTGACGTGGCAACGAGCTATTGGTCTAAACTGCCCACAGGCTACTACGCTGCAGGTCAGTGTTCAGGCCTTCTATAGCAAATGGTCTTGCCATAACTCCAGTAACTAGAGAGCAGTGTTTCAACTCTAGTGCTCCGCTACGCCTGAATAGGTGTTCTACGAACTACCGACATAATAAACTAGTAGGCCACCAGGTGAATCGATCTCTCTAAAACATTTAGCAAGAGTTCCGCTAACTACTCAGAATGTGCGAAATGTTCCTTTAAGGAAAAAGTTTGGGAAACACTATTACAAATGGGGTGTTTCAAAATGATCATGTTTTTTAAAGCACTTCCAGTGGTAAAATTATGAATAAACTTTAAATCTTTAGGCCATTTGTAGTAAAGTAAGACCAGTTTTTAAGTTAATGATTAGCGATCGGATTGTGTGTCCAACCCAATTGACCTTACATTATTTTAATAGTTCTACAAAACACACACTCCGATCTATATCCACTGAGCTCATGATGATTAAGTTTTATTAAGAAAATCCTTTTTATGCAGGTCCGGAGGTCAAGTTATGACCCAAGTCATCTTACAAAACAGACAATTTCCGGCAAACTACAACATGGCGCCTACCTTTTCATGTAGAAGACAAACTAGAAATCAAGAAAAGGACGCAAGATTTTGGTAGAAGCAGACGAGAGACATTCTGCAATGAAGTGGGTTGCCGGCCTTGAGAATGTTTACACTTTTGGTTGAAGGAAATCTCCCGCTCTACAGCGTTTATAAACTATACAAGAACCAGTAGAGATATTGGTTGACCTTTCACCTTGGAATTATTTATCTGTATTTTGTAATACTAGTGTATGTGAAGTGTGATTTCATCTAACGTCTGCTGCACTGTTTGAGAATCTATATATCACCGAACATTATACAGGATAGTCATTTAATTAAACAGTAAACATAAAATTGAAATCACAAAGTTCTCAAATCACAAAGATCTCATTTCATAAAGATCTAACATCACAAAGATCTCAAAACACAAAGATTTAACATCACAAAGACCTTAAATCACAAAATCTCACATCACAAACATCTCAAGTCACAAAGATCTCAGTACCCAATGATCTCACCACCCAAAGATCTCACATCATAAAGATCTTAAATCACAACGATCTCATATCTCGAAGAGCTGCAAAAAACTGTTATTCAATGCATACCAGCTCATATGCAACTAGAAGGAAATGAGAAGGCTGACACACTCACCAAGAGTGGGAAAACTAACTCTCAAATAAACTCTGCACTCTATTCAGAAGAATTGAAGAGATTAATTGTAAATAAAATAAATGAGAAATGGACGAGCTCTCATCCAAATAAAAAGAAAGATGACGCTTACTAAAAGCTATCCCAACAAGATCAACGTCTAATCTTTTGACTCAGGACAGGGGACAACAGAATGCGACAACACATCTACCGGAAGCTCAAAATTGGAACCAGTGAAATCTGCCCATGTGGAGTATCACCAGAGAATGCCGACCACGTCCTCCAAAACTGCTCTTTTTACCAATAGAAAGAAAACTATATGCAGAGCTCCCTGATTTGGAAACCACTGCGCAGTTCATCTCATGTATTGGTCTAGTCATCTGAACGCTCCAACATAACAGTGAGAACGAAGAAGAAGAAGAAAATGTGTTACTAATTAGGAACTAGCCATTTGATTTCTTTTCCTCCATGTCTTTGATTAGCGACTTGTGATTTCCAAAAGTTCATTTTCCGGATCTTTATTTTTAGCGTATTTGCAAAGTTGCTAGTCCGAATATAATCAATGAGAATCGGAAATACTCGTTAAAAAATTAGAATAGAGTCGTACTAGCTAGGAGTGGATAGCAGACGACACAATGACCTCATTGAAACCAACACTAGCAAACGACATAAAACAATGTACATACTTTTCGCTTAAGTTTTCAATTTATACTCTACATTATGTCCTTAAACTAAACCAATCATTCAACACCATGTCCTTAAACTAAACCAATCATTCAACACCATGACCTTAACCTAAACCAATCATTCAATACCATGACCTTAAACTAAATCAATCAATCAACACCATGTTCTTAAACTAAACCAATCATTCAACACCATGTCCTTAAACTAAATCAATCATTCAACACCATGTCCTTAAACTAAATCAATCATTCAACACCATGACCTTAACCTTAACAAATCATTCAACACCATGTCCTTAAACTAAATCAATCATTCAACACCATGTCCTTAAACTAAATCAATCATTCAGCACAATGACCTTAAAATAAACCAATCATTCAACACCATGACCTTAACCTAAACCAATCATTCAACACCATGACCTTAAACTAAATCAATCAATCAACACCATGTTCTTAAACTAAACCAATCATTCAACACCATGTCCTTAAACTAAATCAATCATTCAACACCATGTCCTTAAACTAAATCAATCATTCAACACCATGACCATAACCTTAACAAATCATTCAACACCATGTCCTTAAACTAAACCAATCATTCAACACAATGACCTTAAACTAAATCAATCATTCAACACCATGTCCTTAAACTAAATCAATCATTCAGCACAATGACCTTAAAATAAACCAATCATTCAATACCATGACCTTAAACTAAATCAATCCTTCAACACCATGATCTTAAACTAAACCAATCATTCAACACCATGATCTTAAACTAAATCAATCATTCAACACAATGACCTTAATCTAAACCAATCATTCAACACCATGTCGTTTAACTAACCCAATCATTCAACACCATGTCATTTAACTAGACCAATCATTCAACATCATGTCGTTTAACTAGACCAATCATTCAACACCATGTCGTTTAACTAAATCAATCATTCAACATCATGTCATTTAACTAAACCAGGCATTTAACATTATGTCATTTAACTAAACCAATCATTCAACATCATGTCGTTTAACTAGACCAATCATTCAACACCATGTCGTTTAACTAAATCAATCATTCAACATCATGTCATTTAACTAAACCAGGCATTTAACATTATGTCATTTAACTAAACCAATAATTCAACACCATGTCATTTAACTAAACCAGTCACTCAACACCATGTCATTTAACTAAACCAGTCATTCAACATTATGTCATTTAACTAAACCAATTATTCAACACCATGTCATTTAACTAAACCAATTATTCAACATCATTTCATTTAACTAAACCAATTATTCAACATCATGTCATTTAACTAAACCAGTCATTCAACACCATGTCATTTAACTAAACCAGTCATTCAACACCATGTCATTTAACTAAACCAGTCATTCAACATCATGTCATTTAACTAAACCAGTCATTCAACACCATGTCATTTAACTAAACCAGTCATTCAACATCATGTCATTTAACTAAACCAGTCACTCAACATCATGTCATTTAACTAAACCAGTCATTCAACACCATGTCATTTAACTAAACCAGTCATTCAACATCATGTCATTTAACTAAACCAGTCATTCAACACCATGTCATTTAACTAAACCAGTCATTCAACATCATGCCATTTAACTAAACCAGTCATTCAACATCATGTCATTTAACTAAACCAGTCATTCAACATCATGTCATTTAACTAAACCAGTCATTCAACACCATGTCATTTAACTAAACCAGTCATTCAATACCATGTCATTTAACTAAACCAGTCATTCAACATCATGTCATTTAACTAAACCAGTCATTCAACATCATGTCATTTAACTAAACCAGTCATTCAACACCATGTCATTTAACTAAACCAGTCATTCAACACCATGTCATTTAACTAAACCAGTCATTCAACATCATGTCATTTAACTAAACCAGTCATTCAACACCATGTCATTTAACTAAACCAGTCATTCAACATCATGTCATTTAACTAAACCAGTCATTCAACACCATGTCATTTAACTAAACCAGTCATTCAACACCATGTCATTTAACTAAACCAGTCATTCAACACCATGTCATTAAACTAAACCAGTCATTCAACACCATGTCATTTAACTAAACCAGTCATTCAACATCATGTCATTTAACTAAACCGGTCATTCAACACCATGTCATTTAACTAAACCAGTCATTCAACATCATGTCATTTAACTAAACGAGTCATTCAACACCATGTCATTTAACTAAACCAGTCATTCAACACCATGTCATTTAATTAAACCAGTCATTCAACATCATGTCATTTAACTAAACCAGTCATTCAACATCATGTCATTTAACTAAACCAGTCATTCAACACCATGTCATTTAACTAAACCAGTCATTCAACATCATGTCATTTAACTAAACCAGTCATTCAACACCATGTCATTTAACTAAACCAGTCATTCAACATCATGTCATTTAACTAAACCAGTCATTCAACACCATGTCATTTAACTAAACCAGTCATTCAACACCATGTCATTTAACTAAACCAGTTATTCAACATCATGTCATTTAACTAAACCAGTCATTCAACATCATGTCATTTAACTAAACTAATCATTTAACACCATCGTGTCCTTTAACTAAACTAATCATTTAACACAATCATGTCCTTTAACTAAACCAATCACTAAAAAAAATGCTAAGTGTTAGCTGTAATGGACCTCATTCACCAATCGTAAACAAACAGCATTTAGCCATGTGATTCTATATATCGTCTATACAAATTATGTAATTCATAAAGGCTGTCACGTGAGACGTATTTTTCATTGTTTTATCAATATTATGACGTGGCTAAATGTGTTTATTTACGATTGGTGAATGAGGTCCATTGACAAATCTTATTATTTATTACAACGCCATCTTGGTTATTAACACAAGTTACAAGGGATGTTACTCTAAAATACTTACTTATAACACTTATATCGACAACAACCATGACCTAAAAATTATTTGCTAAGTCTGATGCACCCCCCACCCCAACACCCTCTCTGTCTCTTTCCTCTCTTCCCTTCCTTCTGTTCCATAGACACGCCATTATATCTGTTTTTAGTTTTATCTCCATCTTGTCTTGACAATACGATCAATCCACGTGTTCAATATTTAGGCATATTCTAAAAATTTGTTTTCATTTTCTATTTTGTTTGACAGCACTTCCGCGGAGGAAAAAAAATGGCCGCAATTAGTGATCACGACAGGAAACGGAACCTGAAAATGTTAACCTGTTGGGATGATGGGATATGTGTTTTTAGAAAATATGGATTTCAATCACGAGATAATTTGGTTGACAGCAGTAGTGTGCACTCACTTTATGCAAACAGGTCCAGGAGCGGATATACTTTCAAAATGAATACAATTTTGGCCCGCTGTGCCGGAAACTGGAAAGTTTAATTAACTTCACAGCTTCATTGAGTGCTGCGGTTCAAGTCCTACAGCTGCTTGTGAAAGATATCTACATCTGTAGGAGTAGAAATTAATCTGCGTGGACCTTTGTGTTGACGATCATATGTCCTTTGGTTCGCAAGACTTAAAGTGGTATCACAAAATAGCCGTGGGTTACATTGTTTCTGTGGTCTTCCACTTTCACTCTTCCTTACTTCTACTTCAGTTACGAGGGTACAGTGGCTCGTTCCGGCATAAGAGTGCTCCAAGACCTTCCTGACTAACTGGTGAAACACTTTAGGCTACTCAACCGAAAGTCTGGAGTTCATGTGAAGACAAAACAAAATGTACTTTTGAAATGTTAAACTCTGTGGCAGCTGCTAGTGATCGATCTCCGTGGAGTCAGCTTGACGTCAAATAATGTGCTGGCTGACGCAGAAGGACCAAAATCTAATTCCAAGTAAATGCAATAAAGACATTGGAAATAAAATGTCCCCATAAACTGCCAAACATTTCAAGCTCGGAAAAGACTGAACAAGAGTCGTTAGCTTCGTTAGCACTGTGGAAACAGACAAACTTAGTTGGTATCTTCTTCTTATCTTATATAATACAGACGTTACTTCAAAAAAGAAGATGATTACGTCCTACGCGTCATGCATGTTAACCAATGACTTAAATTCTGCCAATTCACTGGTTTTCCTGGCTAGCTCAGGCAACCCATTCCATGCTCTAATAGTATGGTCATATGACAATGTCAAAAGAGCTTCCAATTACAATCCTAAAGGGCACAGTACCTGGTGGCTGGAGGCGAGGAAGACAAAGTAGAAGACGGATGGTTATCAATAAGAATTAGACATGAAAATGGCCCACTAAGACATTCTGTGGACATTTTGTGGACATTCTGTGGCATTTTACGTGTCGAGAGACGATCTTTTCATTTCGCAACTTCTTAGGTGACTAAAGAGGCCAATCCTTGATACACAGCTGCGGATTAAGACAAATGGCGTTAAATAGGGAGTAAATCAGCATTGGTGCCTATCTCTCAGAGCTATAGAATAGAAACAAGACAAACTCATTGGGCATTCACTAAACTTGGAATGGACGTTTAACAATCTATTATTTCGAAATAAGCTCTAATGACCTACCGCACACTGGCGCACCTACTCCAGCGTTTCGTTTATTAGCTCACCCGTCAACGTGCCGACGTCATCTTGGCGTGAGTACATGTGACATGTCTATCGGAGCTCAACTTACACGGCATTCAAGTCACTGACAAGACTAGTGACGCCAGCACCCGTTTGACCCGAGGTGTGACGTGGCTATGCTGTCTCTGAATGCGACAGAGTCTGCAAGCTACACAATACCTAATTCTATCATTAAGATCTAGCTCTAGTACATTCATTAAGATCTAGATCTTGTTCAATCATGGAGATTTAATATGAAGGAGACAGAACTAGATTTAGTTCAATGACTAAGCTTACTAAGCTTTAGATCTAGTGGAGACAGAATTAGATCTAGTTCATTAGTTAGAATATAGACCAAGAAGAAACAGATCTAAACCTAGTTCAATCATTAAGATTTGGGGAGATATATCTGGACCAAGTTGAATCAGTAAGATATAAATCTAGAGGAGACAGATGTAGAATCAAGATCTAGCTCAATCTTCAGATGTAGAATCAATCAGTCAGATGTAGAATCAATCAGTCAGATGTAGAATCAGTCAGATGTAGAATCAATCAGTCAGATGTGGATTCTTCATCTAAATGAGACCAAAGAGTGCTGCTCTAGCAAGACCACATTGGAAAAGATTCACATTAAACGACTTTCTAAACTTTATTCACAACTTTAGTCTTGCAGATTGTGTGACAGAGTCAATCCTCCTGTTACCCCCGGGAAACATTATGCGAGGGAATGGAAGTGGGGCACCATGTGCTTTTATCACTTCTTTAGATCTAGGGCGCCAGTCGGTGCTTAGACTTTAGCTTTCTTCACCTCCTCAACAAATGTATGGCACCCATCAGAAGGGAGTGAACTTAGGGTTGGAAATTTCTGACAGTTTAGTTTTCACATTAATTCCAACAGGAACTACTTTCATTCGTTAACCAAACGTGGAGCGTATTGATTTTTGTACAAAGTGTGGAGCGTATTGATTTTTGTACAAAGTGTGGAGCGTATTGATTTTGTACAAAGTGTGGAGCGTATTGATTTTTGTACAAAGTGTGGAGCGTATTGATTTTGTACAAAGTGTGGAGCGTATTGATTTTTGTACAAAGTGTGGAGCGTATTGATTTTGTACAAAGTGTGGAGCGTATTGTTTTTGTACAAAGTGTGGAGCGTATTGATTTTGTACAATATGTGGAGCGTATTGATTTTTGTACAGAGTGTGGAGCGTATTGATTTTGTACAAAGTGTGGAGCATATTGATTTTGTACAAAGTGTGGAGCGTATTGATTTCGTACAAAGTGTGGAGCATATTGATTTTGTACAAAGTGTGGAGCGTATTGATTTTGTACAAAGCGTGGAGCGTATTGATTTTGTACAAAGTGTGGAGCGTATTGATTTTGTACAAAGCATGGAGCGTATTGATTTTGTACAATGAGAGTAGCGTATTGTTTTTGTACAAAGAGTGTAGCGTATTGATTTTGTACAAAGTGTGGAGCGTATTGATCTTGTACAAAGAGTGTAGCGTATTGTTTTTGTACAAAGCATGGAGCGTATTGATTTTGTACAAAGCGTGGAGCGTATTGATCTTGTACAAAGTGTGGAGCGTATTGATTTTGTACAAAGAATGGAGCGTATTGATTTTGTACAAAGAGTGTAGCGTATTGTTTTTGTACAAAGTGTGGAGCGTATTGTTTTTGTACAAAGCATGGAGCGTATTGATTTTGTACAAAGCGTGGAGCGTATTGATCTTGTACAAAGTGTGGAGCGTATTGATATTGTACAAAGCATGGAGCGTATTGATTTTGTACAAAGCGTGGAGCGTATTGTTTTTGTACAAAGCGGGCAGCGTATTGTTTTTGTGCAAAGCGTGGAGCGTATTGTTTTTGTACAAAGCATGGAGCGTATTGATTTTGTACAAAGCGTGGAGCGTATTGTTTTTGTACAAAGCATGGAGCATATTGTTTTTGTACAAAGCGTGGAGCGTATTGATTTTGTACAAAGCGTGGAGCGTATTGATTTTGTACAAAGCATGGAGCGTATTGTTTTTGTACAAAGCGTGGAGCGTATTGTTTTTGTACAAAGCATGGAGCGTATTGATTTTGTACAAAGCGTGGAGCGTATTGTTTTTGTACAAAGCGTGGAGCGTATTGTTTTTGTACAAAGCATGGAGCGTATTGATTTTGTACAAAGCGTGGAGCGTATTGTTTTTGTACAAAGCGTGGAGCGTATTGTTTTTGTACAAAGCATGGAGCGTATTGATTTTGTACAAAGCGTGGAGCGTATTGTTTTTGTACAAAGCATGGAGCGTATTGATTTTGTACAAAGCGTGGAGCGTATTGTTTTTGTACAAAGCGTGGAGCGTATTGTTTTTGTACAAAGCATGGAACGTATTGTTTTTGTACAAAGTGTGAAGGCTAATGAGAACAGGTCCTCAAAAGAACTCACTATATCGCGATGTAATGTTATCTAACACGTACAACACAGTTCTCGCGTTAAAGCCACAATGGTTCCTGTAGGTAAATGAACAATTTTATCACATTACGATAAACGCTGTTACATGTTCGAGGCAGGTTTAAAAAACTTTAATGTCTGCCAACTGTGCTGAGATCCAACAAAGCGGCGAACATACTCTGTGCTCAGACTCACTGTTGTTGTGCGCTAATTCGATTGATTTTTTTTTCTTCTTCCTGCCAACTCAGTGAAAGAATGTCTGCGTGGTGAAAAGTTAGGAACAGTTGGCAGCACAAATAGGACTAGGGAGAGAGATCTATGTATCTCTTGGGGATTAGAGCGAAAGTGATCCAGATGTCCAGTAATGGGCGAACAATCAATGTTTATTGTCCACAAGAGAATAAATCTTTTTTTTTTTTTATTTGAGTTATCTCATCATGCGATTTACAAGGGACGTAATCCATACAGTGGATGCCAAACAGAGTTATCCCCGTCTAGAGGGGGCAGTTTTTCGTTAATCACATCTGGAACATGGCTTTACCAGACATAAATATTTAGCAGCTTGGTCCTGATTGGTAGCTTGACCAGCTCATTTTTTCCTCGGATCGGTATTGGGATTGTCGTCTGGTTGGTACAGAAATCGAACATAGCGCTACGTCACTTCCTGTCGCGCTGCAAGAGTTTTGGGCCATTTAAGAGATTTACAAGTAACAATTGTACGGAAAGCTAAGTTTTTATCGCAAATAATTTCATGTACAAAGCGTGGAATAAAATTTACCAAAAATGTACACCATGGAAAAGACTTGAATCTTTGGTAACAATGGCACACAATGTAATGTTCAATATACTATTTAATGAACTAATGTTCACTGTAATGTTTATGCTTGCTTAGTGTGGTCATTTGTACGGCTCTAAATGAGACTCACCTTTGCCCCTTTTCCAGTCAGTAATAACAGTTCCGCCGGAATCAATATATGATCCGCACCTGAAGACCAGGAGTTGGATTGTCAGAGGCTATATGAGACGAATGACACCTTTTAAAGGTAGCGGAGTGCTTACATCCAATATCACTTCCGGCAAGGACAACCTTGAGGAACAAAAAAAGAATCGCTGCACGTTAAAAAACAGTAAAACAACAACAACAACAACAGCAACAACAACAACAACAACAACAACAACAGCAACAACAGCAACAACAACAACAACAACAACAGCAACAACAGCAACAACAACAACAACAGCAACAACAACAACAGCAACAGCAACAACAGCAACAACAACAACAACAACAACAACAGCAACAACAGCAGCAACAACAACAACAACAACAACAACAGCAACAACAACAACAACAACAACAACAGCAACAACAACAACAAAAGTAAATTGATTACATCATCCTCAAAAGTAGGTATTGTGTTTTTTTGGGGGTTCACCCCTTCACGTTTTCATCTTCATCTCTTAGTCTGTTGGACCGTCTGGACATAGGATATATAGTGACATAGGATATATAGTGACATAGTATATATAGTGACATATGACATATAGTGACATAGGATATATAGTGGCATATGATATATAGTGACATATGACATATAGTGACATGTGACATATAGTGACATATGATATATAGTGACATATGATATATAGTGACATAGGATATATAGTGACATAGGATATATAATGACATAGGATATATAGTGACATAGGATATATAGTGGCATATGACATATAGCGACATAGGAGATATAGTGACATATGATATATAGTGACATATGATATATAGTGACATATGATATATAGTGACATAGGATATATAGTGACATATTATATATAGTGACATAGGATATATAGTGACATATGATATATAGTGGCATAGGATATATGGCGACATAGGATATATAGTGACATATGACATATAGTGACATAGGATATATAGTGGCATATGATATATATTGACATATGATATATAATGACATATTATATATAGTGACATATGATATATAATGACATATGATATATAGTGGCATATGATATATAGTGGCATATGATATATAGTGACATTAGATATATGGTGACATCTGATATAACAACACTCACTGGTTGATAGTAACATCTGATATAACATTACTCACTGGTTGATAGTGACATCTGATATAAAAACACTCACTGGTTGATAGTGACATCTGATATAAAAACACTCACTGGTTGATAGTAACATCTGATATAAAAACACTCACTGGTTGATAGTGACATCTGATATAACAACACTCATGGTTGACAGTGACATCTGATATAACAACACTCACTAGTTGATAGTAACATCTGATATAACAACACTCACTGGTTGACAGTGACATCTGATATAACAACACTCACTGGTTGATAGTAACATCTGATATAACAAAACTCACTGGTTGATAGTAACATCTGATATAACAACACTCACTGGTTGATAGTAACATCAGATATAACAACACTCACTGGTTGACAGTGACATCTGATATAACAACACTCACTGGTTGACAGTGACATCTGATATAACAACACTCACTGGTTGACAGTGACATCTGATATAACATTACTCACTGGTTGACAGTGACATCTGGTATAACAACACTCATGGTTGATAGTAACATCTGATATAACAACACTCGCTGGTTGATGGTAATGCATAGTATAACAAAAGATTGAAGAACAATTCGCCTTACATGTTTGCAAAACAAAACCTATTTCTAGTCAACAATGTTTTGTTTATTTATAACTTATCAGCTGACGTAACAAGAGTGCCATTTTGTCCTCTAGTTACCGCGACTCGCCCCATGGCATCTTAAGAAAGCCACAGCAAAGCTGCAGTCGTGCTTGAGTCGTGATATTTTTATCTGTACCATTCACGTGACTGAATCAGGTGCTTATCAATTAACGTTTTGCATGACTGATTTCAATGCTCACGCATTAGCTGCCGTAATCTCCCTTCCCTCCTTAGTGGTAACATCTATCTATAGTTCTTGACTTTGTTGAAAGCTTAGCAGGATACGCTTTATTGTAGAAAATAGAAACTTTTACAAACTAATAGTATGAGAAATGAATTCGACTATTTCAACAATAAATGCTTGTGGAGAATACTGATATTTCTTTGTTTTTGTTGTTATCTTTAGATATTACATTGTTTATGTATTCACTCTGCAGCTGTCTGCTTACTTTTTGGGTTAAGTGTTTAATTTTTATATACTTTTTGTAAACTCTTTCTGCATTAGTTTCTTTAAATTTTCTATATAGGTTTTCCTTCTGTTTACAAAGCTTCTTTAGTCTATTATTTACCTCTAACCTTGTCTAAGTACTAAACTAGTACCAACTACCTCTAACCTTGTCTAAGTACTAAACTAGTACCAACTACCTCTAACCTTGCCTAAGTAGTAAACTAGTACCAACTACCTCTAACCTTGCCTAAGTACTAAACTATTACCAACTCCCTCTAACTTTGCCTAAGTACTAAACTAGTACCAACTACCTCTAACCTTGTCTAAGTACTAAACTAGTACCAACTACCTCTAACCTTGTCTAAGTACTAAACTAGTACCAACTACCTCTAACCTTGCCTAAGTACTAAACTAGTACCAACTACCTCCAACCTTGTCTAAGTACTAAACTAGTACCAACTACCTCTAACCTTGCCTAAGTACTAAACTAGTACCAACTACCTCTAACCTTGCCTAAGTACTAAACTAGTACCAACTACCTCTAACCTTGCCTAAGTACTAAACTAGTACCAACTACCTCTAACCTTGTCTAAGTACTAAACTAGTACCAACTACCTCTAACCTTGCCTAAGTACTAAACTAGTACCAACTACCTCTAACCTTGCCTAAGTACTAAACTATTACCAACTCCCTCTAACCTTGCCTAAGTACTAAACTAGTACCAACTACCTCTAACCTTGTCTAAGTACTAAACTAGTACCAACTACCTCTAACCTTGTCTAAGTACTAAACTAGTACCAACTACCTCTAACCTTGCCTAAGTACTAAACTAGTACCAACTACCTCCAACCTTGTCTAAGTACTAAACTAGTACCAACTACCTCTAACCTTGCCTAAGTACTAAACTAGTACCAACTACCTCTAACCTTGCCTAAGTACTAAACTAGTACCAACTACCTCTAACCTTGCCTAAGTACTAAACTAGTACCAACTACCTCTAACCTTGTCTAAGTACTAAACTAGTACCAACTACCTCTAACCTTGCCTAAGTACTAAACTAGTACCAACTACCTCTAACCTTGCCTAAGTACTAAACTAGTACCAACTACCTCCAACCTTGCCTAAGTACTAAACTAGTACCAACTACCTCTAACCTTGCCTAAGTACTAAACTAGTACCAACTACCTCTAACCTTGCCTAAGTACTAAACTAGTACCAACTACCTCCAACCTTGCCTAAGTACTAAACTAGTACCAACTACCTCTAACCTTGCCTAAGTACTAAACTAGTACCAACTACCTCTAACCTTGCCTAAGTACTAAACTAGTACCAACTACCTCCAACCTTGTCTAAACATCCAGCTACACACCGATTAAACTTTTAAATTCCTGTCATCGACTGGACAAGACCGGTTGTTTTTGTTCAAGTCTTGTTTTTCTGATAGATATGGGTATACTCTAGGTCAATCACAAGAAAAATATCGACCGGAGTTCAACCGGACTCGAACCCGGAACACTCAGCTTGTCAGTAAAACTCCTTGTAAAACAGCCTCAAAAGCATGACACCATGAGTAACGCAGTTAGAAAGAATGCGTTTGAAAAGTAAGTCTCTGTCCAAGAAATTCTCTTGAAATGAATCACTTCTCCAATCAGCTTGTCCGACAACTCTTGTGGCCCTTCATCTTTCCTGCAGACATGTTGCGGGACATTTGAAGTTTTAATGTCCCGCATACCTTGGACCTGATTGTCACATGAAAGTCTTAAGTGCGTGTCATTAACAGCGACATCTCTTAAACAAGAGAGAGGCGAGGTGGACAGAATGACAGACGGGGGCAAGGCGATTTTTTAGTGGGGGGAGGGGAGTGCTGATCGCAGACGAACAGAGTGGTGGGTGTCTGAGCATTAAGCCGAGAGTGAGACATCGGGTCGTTGAGTGAGATTTTCAGAACAAAACAAACAAACAAAAATTAAAAACAAACCAAAACAATAAATTGAAAACTATGGATCCAAGATAGTAGCTGAATCCTCAATTACACTTTCACTTTTACATTTCCCATAGTCTGTTGGGCCGTTGGCGCACAACACATCTGACAACTGTCTCTTTTCCTCACTTTTTTGTCAGGATTAGAGTCTTTTCCTCCTCTCTATTTTATTTGTCAAGATTAGAGTCTTTTCCATAGACATTTTGTCTTTCCAAATTGTCTTCAGATTAGGAGATGCTGCTCTATGTGCTCTAGACTGTGCTCTAGGCTGTGCCAGTAATTCCGGTCTGGTTCCTTCGTCTGAGACGATAGCTCCGAGACATTTATAGCATTTGACACTTGTCAGTTTGTGCCTCCGACACTGATGCCTATGGTGACGCCTGTATTATAGTTAGTATTATTTACTACATGAAGTTCCTATTGAACTTGAAATCTTCAACATGGAAACGTTCTATGTGAACTAAGACAAACGTGCATTAATGGACAACACAAACCACTTCTGACACCAAAACAACATGTACTCACACGAAATCAATTTCTCTGCATTGAATTCACTTAATTCACACACGACAGTTTTACTATTTTAGTATTAGTTAAGAAAACTGATCTCCCGGATAATGGAGCTTTTTTTTAAATTTTTAATACTGTTATAACTCTGCAATGCGCACAGCCATCCAGGCTAGTGCTAGAAGGTGCGCACTGTGATAGACTAGACCTAAAAGGATGTCAACACCAGGAAGAGAAGAGAACGATTTCAGCCCAAGGAGAGAGCCAATATGGAGAGATTGTGCCTAAGATAGATGTTGTTTTGTGTACCTGTGATGTCGTGTAAATAAACGTCTATGTCTCGTTGAGTTGCCTCACTTAAGTTATTACAGTATTTACAATTTTAAGCTATAATAGAAAGAGGTGTATCTCTTGAATGATACCTAGGAGGAGTATCTGTAGGAGGAGTATCTGTAGGAGGAGTATCTGTAGGAGGAGTATCTGTTGAAAATTACACCCCAGTTTGGCACAATAAACAAATACAACCCATCTGGAGCTAATAAGTTGCACAGCCTAGGGCAACAATCCAACCCTAAGACTATTTAAACATTCCAGTTTGCTTTACATGCCTATCAGCAGGGCCGCCTCGAGGGTTGTGGCCGCCTGCGTGCGAAATTAAAAATGCCGCCCCCACTTTTTTTTCTAGAAAAAAACAATCCATAAAGACTGAGCTGGACACTGTTCTAAAAGTGAGCTGGACACTGTTCTAAAAGTGAGCTGGACACTGTTCTAAAAGTGAGCTGGACACTGTTCTAAAAGTGAGCTGGACACTGTTCTAAAAGTGAGCTGGACACTGTTGCCCTTTGATATAAAATTATCTTTTGTAGACCAATCCATTTTTCCCTTTCATATTCGCACAATTGTAGTAGCCCTCAAGTACAACTAGGAACCATGCACTAAGAATAATTTCGGACTTACGTGCATTTAGAAATAAGACATTATGGTTCTTTGTGATAAACATTAAAAACTGATCTCGTTCTGACTACTCGCTTATGCTCCTGTATTTGCAACGATTGTAATTGATGAGCTGCGGCGGGTATATTACAATGTACAGCTAATTGATCATGATCTGTATACAATTTCTCGATCACTTTGACTGCTCAACGACTACAGTGTTCTATGGTCTGGACGCGGAGATGTCCACTAATTTATTTGTATACGTTCAAGTATAATCCGAAGAAAAAAGCTCGAAATACAAAAGCCATTAACAATGGAACTTTTTCAACGTTCTGTACACTTTCAATATCACGATTGTATTTTGGAGAGATGTGCATTGTATCCACAATCATCTGACATACACGGATTCAGAGCTGACTACACATTTATCCAACAAATGAAACAACTCAGCGCTGAATATTTTTCTTGAGTTTAAAACAAAGTAAATAATCCAAATTACAAGTCACTTAAACAATGACTTAAGATAAAACATAGTAAGACAGTGTTTCTCACGTTCCCGGGTGACGATTCCCTAGATAACAACATTTTCGTTCGAGCCCCCTTTAGAAGCTGGAGTCCAGAGGAGCGATGACGGTTTTCACGGTGAGGTCCGCGAGTTTTTTTTTTAAAGAATGTAATAAAAAAGAAAAGAAACTTAGTCACAATTTTTATGTTTAAATTTATATTTCTATTAATTGAACAGTGTGTATATTATAGAATTTAAAGTTACTTAGTGAAATTTTACTGAAACTTGTTTTTTCGGAAATTGTATTGCTTACATAATTTTTAAGTGTTGTAAAAAGTTCTTTCTGGAGATATAATTAAAGATGTGGCAGGTTTGCCGCTTCCTAGCCCTACCGTTGTCGGTCAGTTGTTGGCTTGTAGGTCCAAACAGCTAGTACAACTGAACCGATGAAAGCGTTTTATATTTTCTAATAAATAAACTTTGCATAACTTGAACAAACTTCTTTGGGAACAAAGACTCAATATAACTGTTATTATTGACTATTTAACTTGAGATGAGATATAGATCTAATAGTAATGAAATAAACTGATATTTAAACAAAATCTAGATCACACCAAATAAAGTCTTTCTCTTTCATGTCTTAAGATCGTCTCCCAAGTGCACTAGGCACGTTGACTTCACCATGTGCACTAGGCACGTTGACTTCACCATGTGCACTAGGCACGTTGACTTCACCATGTGCACTAGGCACGTTGACTTCACCATGTGCACTAGGCACGTTGACTTCACCAATGTCACTAGGCACGTTGACATCACCAATGTCACTAGGCACGTTGACTTCACCAATGTCACTAGGCACGTTGACATCACCAATGTCACTAGGCACGTTGACATCACCAATGTCACTAGGCACGTTGACATCACCAATGTCACTAGGCACGTTGACTTCACCATGTGCACTAGGCACGTTGACTTCACCATTGTCACTAGGCACGTTGACTTCACCATTGTCACTAGGCACGTTGACATCACCAATGTCACTAGGCACGTTGACTTCACCAATGTCACTAGGCACGTTGACTTCACCAATGTCACTAGGCACGTTGACATCACCAATGTCACTAGGCACGTTGACTTCACCAATGTCACTAGGCACGTTGACATCACCAATGTCACTAGGCACGTTGACTTCACCAATGTCACTAGGCACGTTGACATCACCAATGTCACTAGGCACGTTGACATCACCAATGTCACTAGGCACGTTGACATCACCATTGTCACTAGGCACGTTGACTTCACCATTGTCACTAGGCACGTTGACTTCACCATGTGCACTAGTCACGTTGACTTCACCAATGTCACTAGTCACGTTGACTTCACCATTGTCACTAGGCACGTTGACATCACCAATGTCACTAGGCACGTTGACTTCACCAATGTCACTAGGCACGTTGACTTCACCAATGTCACTAGGCACGTTGACATCACCAATGTCACTAGGCACGTTGACATCACCAATGTCACTAGGCACGTTGACTTCACCAATGTCACTAGGCACGTTGACATCACCAATGTCACTAGGCACGTTGACATCACCAATGTCACTAGGCACGTTGACATCACCAATGTCACTAGGCACGTTGACTTCACCATGTGCACTAGGCACGTTGACTTCACCATTGTCACTAGGCACGTTGACTTCACCATTGTCACTAGGCACGTTGACATCACCAATGTCACTAGGCACGTTGACTTCACCAATGTCACTAGGCACGTTGACTTCACCAATGTCACTAGGCACGTTGACATCACCAATGTCACTAGGCACGTTGACTTCACCAATGTCACTAGGCACGTTGACATCACCAATGTCACTAGGCACGTTGACTTCACCAATGTCACTAGGCACGTTGACATCACCAATGTCACTAGGCACGTTGACATCACCAATGTCACTAGGCACGTTGACATCACCATTGTCACTAGGCACGTTGACTTCACCATTGTCACTAGGCACGTTGACTTCACCATGTGCACTAGTCACGTTGACTTCACCAATGTCACTAGTCACGTTGACTTCACCAATGTCACTAGGCACGTTGACATCACCAATGTCACTAGGCACGTTGACTTCACCAATGTCACTAGGCACGTTGACATCACCAATGTCACTAGGCACGTTGACATCACCAATGTCACTAGGCACGTTGACATCACCATTGTCACTAGGCACGTTGACTTCACCAATGTCACTAGGCACGTTGACTTCACCATGTGCACTAGTCACGTTGACTTCACCAATGTCACTAGTCACGTTGACTTCACCATGTGCACTAGGCACGTTGACATCACCAATGTCACTAGGCACGTTGACTTCACCATTGTCACTAGGCACGTTGACTTCACCATGTGCACTAGGCACGTTGACTTCACCATGTGCACTAGTCACGTTGACTTCACCATGTGCACTAGTCACGTTGACTTCACCATGTGCACTAGGCACGTTGACATCACCAATGTCACTAGGCACGTTGACTTCACCATTGTCACTAGGCACGTTGACTTCACCATGTGCACTAGTCACGTTGACTTCACCATGTGCACTAGGCACGTTGACTTCACCATGTGCACTAGGCACGTTGACTTCACCATGTGCACTAGGCACGTTGACATCACCAATGTCACTAGGCACGTTGACTTCACCATTGTCACTAGGCACGTTGACTTCACCATGTGCACTAGGCACGTTGACATCACCAATGTCACTAGGCACGTTGACTTCACCATTGTCACTAGGCACGTTGACTTCACCATGTGCACTAGTCACGTTGACTTCACCATGTGCACTAGGCACGTTGACATCACCAATGTCACTAGGCACGTTGACTTCACCATTGTCACTAGGCACGTTGACTTCACCATGTGCACTAGGCACGTTGACATCACCAATGTCACTAGGCACGTTGACATCACCAATGTCACTAGGCACGTTGACTTCACCATTGTCACTAGGCACGTTGACTTCACCATTGTCACTAGGCACGTTGACTTCACCATGTGCACTAGGCACGTTGACTTCACCATGTGCACTAGGCACGTTGACATCACCAATGTCACTAGGCACGTTGACTTCACCATTGTCACTAGGCACGTTGACTTCACCATGTGCACTAGGCACGTTGACATCACCAATGTCACTAGGCACGTTGACTTCACCATTGTCACTAGGCACGTTGACTTCACCATGTGCACTAGTCACGTTGACTTCACCATGTGCACTAGGCACGTTGACATCACCAATGTCACTAGGCACGTTGACTTCACCATTGTCACTAGGCACGTTGACTTCACCATGTGCACTAGGCACGTTGACATCACCAATGTCACTAGGCACGTTGACTTCACCATTGTCACTAGGCACGTTGACTTCACCAATGTCACTAGGCACGTTGACTTCACCATTGTCACTAGGCACGTTGACTTCACCATTGTCACTAGGCACGTTGACTTCACCATGTGCACTAGGCACGTTGACTTCACCATTGTCACTAGGCACGTTGACTTCACCATGTGCACTAGGCACGTTGACTTCACCATGTGCACTAGGCACGTTGACTTCACCATTGTCACTAGGCACGTTGACTTCACCATGTGCACTAGGCACGTTGACTTCACCATTGTCACTACGTACATCTCTTCGATGAACTTGATTAGCATCTAAACATCCTTTTTCTTTTTAAATCACAAACTGAACAAAAGTATGACATATTGATTCTCCTCTATACATAAAAATCAAACAACTGCATAACCACGTCATCCCTTTTTATCAGGACGTTGCGCCCTCCATATGAAAGAAATTAGCCCCCCCCCCCGTGAAAATGTTTTTAAAATTGACTTTTTAATTAGCGGTGATAGATCTACTTACAGGGCAGGCTACTCGACTCAAAAACAAATATACAAACAACCTGCGAAAATTCAAAGCCAAAAATGAGCAGTCGCTTATGGAAAAATTCCGTGAGAATCCCTCGAACTCTTTTTTATTTGTTCTAGCTTCCAAAATAATTTCTTTTGTACGAATGTCGTTTATATTTTCAAAACGATAATGGAATAATTAGAATTTATTTAAAATATTTAAGTGTTATTTTTCTATTTAATTAATTTTTTATAAAAAAGTAACCATGGAACAATGATTTGGCCGCCCCCTAAAGTCGGCCGCCTGCGTGCAATGCACACACTACACAATAGGTAGCGGCGGCCCTGCCTATCAGCACATCATTTTCACAAACCTTGTATCAACTCAATCTGTCTGTATGTCTGTCTGTCCAATCTCAAATCGAATTGAAATTTTGCATAATTATTTCTTGTAACTGACATAACAAGAATCAAAACAAAAATTACCAATTAGTTAATGAACTATTGGTAATTAATTATTTAGTTTGGTATCGAACAAGGAAAAAAAAACTTCAGAAAGCTAAAAACATGAAATTGCTCTAAATAAAAAACAATTGGTAAAAAGATTATTAATCTCACAGATTTATTGTATTATGTCTAAATCTAATACACATTTAATACCATTATTGATCCAGATTAATTGATGCAATAATACAATTTCATTGCTGTAAGCTTCATTTTTTTAAAGGTATCTTTTATGTTGTTTTTTTGTTGATTTATTCATAGTTTTTATTTCGTCTTTGTTTCTTAGCTGAGGGAGGAGGGGGGGGTGGAGAGTCACATCTTCTCACTCAACCACACACTCATGCACTTACACACGCACACACAGTTTTAAGTAATTCAGCGCCGACTCTGACTGGGCAGCTCGAGATGTTGAAGAAATCCTTTCTGTCATATCAGTCGCCGCCCCTGGTAATTGCTACATGCTCCTCGATCACCCAACTGGTGACTAATTTAGTTCCTCTGCAGTCTTGTCGGTTCCTCAAAACGCTACGGACGTCCCTA